>NW_028126753.1:0-64697 GCF_965231255.1 Vanellus vanellus
GGGTGGGGGGGACACTGGGGGGGCGGGGGGGGGGCACGGGGGGGGGACGGGGGGATAGGGGGTGGGGGGGACACTGGGGGGCGGGGGGGGACAGGGGGACACGGGGGTGACAGGGGGTGGGGGTGGGGGGACAGGGGGACACGGGGGGGACAGGGAGACACGGGGGGGGACAGGGGGGTGGGGGGGACACTGGGGGGCGGGGGGGCACGGGGGGGGACGGGGGGATAGGGGGTGGGGGGGACACTGGGGGGCGGGGGGGGGACAGGGGGACACGGGGGTGACAGGGGGTGGGGGGTGGGGGGACAGGGGGACACGGGGGGGACAGGGAGACACGGGGGGGGACAGGGGGTGGGGGGACACTGGGGGGCGGGGGGGGCACGGGGGGGGACGGGGGGATAGGGGGTGGGGGGACACTGGGGGGCGGGGGGGGACAGGGGGACACGGGGGTGACAGGGGGTGGGGGGTGGGGGGACAGGGGGACACGGGGGGGACAGGGAGACACGGGGGGGGACAGGGGGTGGGGGGGACACTGGGGGGCGGGGGGGGCACGGGGGGGGACGGGGGGATAGGGGGTGGGGGGACACTGGGGGGCGGGGGGGACAGGGGGACACGGGGGTGACAGGGGGTGGGGGTGGGGGGACAGGGGGACACGGGGGGACAGGGAGACACGGGGGGGGACAGGGGGTGGGGGGGACACTGGGGGGCGGGGGGGGCACGGGGGGGACGGGGGGATAGGGGGTGGGGGGGACACTGGGGGGCGGGGGGGGACAGGGGGACACGGGGTGACAGGGGGTGGGGGGTGGGGGGACAGGGGGACACGGGGGGGACAGGGGGACGGGGGGACACAGGGGGTGGGGGGGACACTGGGGGGCGGGGGGGGGACGGGGGGACACGGGGGGACAGGGAATGGGGGGGACAGGGGGAGACGGGGGCGGGGGGGGACAAGGGGTGGACAGGGGATGGGGGGGACACTGGAGATGGGGGATGGGGGACACTGGGGGACACGGGGGGGGACAGGGGGACACGGGGGGGACAGGGGATGGGGGATGGGGGACACGGGGGCTGGGGGGGGACAAGGGGATACGGGGGGGTCAGGGGATGGGGGGGACACTGGGGGACACGGGGGCGGGGGGAGGACAAGGGGACACGGGGGGGGACAGGGATGGGGGGGACAGGGGGACACGGGGGTACTGCGGGTGCTGCGGGGGCCGGGGGGGGGGGTACCGGGGGCGCTTTGAGTGGGGGGGTGCCGCGGGGGGGGGGGGATGCTGTGGGTTTCGGGGGGGGGGGGTGAGTGCCGGGGGTGGGGGGGTGCGCGGTGGGTGCCGGGGGGGGGTGCTGTGGGTGCCGGGGGGGACTGTGGGTGCCGGGGGGGGTGGGGGGGGGATGCTGTGGGTTTCGGGGGGGGGGCTGTTGGTGCTGGGGGGGGGGTGCGGTGGGTGCCGGGGGGGGGGGGGGGCATGATGTGGGTGCCGGGGGGGGGCTGTGGGTGCTGGGGGGTGTGTGCGGTGGGTGCCGGGGGGGGGCTGTGGGTGCTGGGGGGGGGTGGGGGTGGGGGTGCGGTGGGTGCCGGGGGGGGATGCTGTGGGTGCCGGGGGGTGTGTGCGGTGGGTGCCGGGGGGGGCTGTGGGTGCTGGGGGGGGGTGTGCGGTGGGTGCTGGGGGGGGTGGGGGGTGTGGGGTGGGTGCCGGGGGGGGGCTGTGGGTGCCGGGGGGGGGGGCTGTGGGTGCTGGGGGGGGGTGGGGGGGGTGCGGTGGGTGCCGGGGGGGCTGTGGGTGCGCGTGCGGCGGTGCCATGTGGGGGCGCAGGCGGGGCGGCCCCGCGCCCCCCCCCGAGCTGGCGCCGCTGCTGGAGCTGCTGGCGAGTTCCCAGGGCCGCCGCATGGACGAGCAGCGCCTCCCCGTGCCCCGACTGCCCGGGTTCGGGCCCCCCCCCGGGCAGGTGCGGGGGGGCGGGGGGGGTGGGGGGGATGGGGGGGCATGGGGGGCATGGGGGAGGGAGGGGGAGATGGGGGGCATGGGGGGAGATGGGGGAGGGAGGGGGAGAGGGGGGGCGGGGGGGGGATGGGGGGCATGGGGGGAGATGGGGGAGGGAGGGGGAGATGGGGGGCGGAGGGGGGGAGATGGGGGGCATGGGGATGGGGGGGAGATAGGGGGCATGGGGGGAGATGGGGGAGGGAGGGGGAGAGGGGGGGCGGGGGGGGATGGGGGCGGGGGGGCATGGGGACGGGGGGAGATGGGGACGGGGGTGATGGGGGCGGGGGGGGATGGGGGGGCATGGGGGGAGATGGGGGCGGGGGGGAATGGGGGGCATGGGGGGCATGGGGGAGGGAGGGGGAGATGGGGGAGATGGGGGGGAGATGGGGGCGGGAGGGGGAGATGGGGACACGGGGGGGAGATGGGGCGGGGGGGGGGAGATGTGGGGCAGATGGGGAGATGGAGGAGGGAGGGGGAGATGGGGGGGAGGGGGGAGATGGGGGGCATGGGGGGGAGATGTGGGGGAGATGGGGGCGGGGGGGGCATGGGGGAGGGAGGGGGAGATGGGGGGCGGGGGGAGATGGGGGCGGGGGGGGGATGGGGGGGCATGGGGGGGAGATGGGGGGCGGAGGGGGGAGATGGGGGGGATGGGGGCATGGGGGAGGGAGGGGGGATGGGGGGCATGGGGGGAGATGGGGGGCGGAGGGGGAGATGGGGGGCATGGGGGGAGATGGGGGGGAGATGTTTGGGCGGGGGGGACACGGGGGGGACACGGGGGGGAGGTGGGGGGACACTGGGGGGGGGCAAATGATGAGGGCTCTGGGGGGACATGGGGGGGGCACAGAGGTGACGGGGGACACTTGGGGGGGGGGCGGACGTGGGGGGTCCGGGGGGGGACAGAGGAGGGGCCACTGGGATGGGGGACACGGGGGGGGGGGGGGGCGACACCCCCTCACCCCCCCCCTCTCCCCCCCCCCAGGACTGAGCCCCCGGAGCCCCGCGGTGTCACCGACTGTCCCCATCCCCGCCCCGCCCCCCCCCGTGTGTCCCCAAGCTGTCACCCCCCAATAAACCCCCCCCCGAGCTCGCCGCTGTGGGGCTGTGACACCCGGGGGGGGGCGGGGGGGGGGTGTCCTTGGGGACACGGGTGGCCTCGGGGGAGGACGGGGACGTGGCCATGGCCGCTGCGTGGCACCAGGGGACACGGGTCACCGGGGGGGGTGGCACTAGGGGACAGGGGACACCCATGGTAGGTGACATTAAGGGACGTTGGGCACCCAGGGGGGTGGCACCAGGGGACACCCACAGCAGATGGGTGACACTAAGGGACATAGGACAGCCGGGGGGGTGGCACTAGGGGACAAGGGACACCCATGGCAGATGGGTGACACTAGGGGACACAGGACACCCGGGGGGTGGCAGTAGGGGACACAGGACACCCAGAGGGGTGGCACTAGGGGACAGGGGACACCCATGGCAGATGGGTGACACTAGGGGACACAGGACACCCGGGGGGTGGCACCAGGGGACACCCATGGCAGATGGGTGACACTAAGGGACACAGGACACCCAGGGGGTGGCAGTAGGGGACACAGGACACCCAGAGGGGTGGCACTAGGGGACAGGGGACACCCACGGTGGATGGGTGACACTAAGGGACACAGGACACCCGGGGGGTGGCAGTAGGGGACACAGGACACCCAGAGGGGTGGCACTAGGGGACAGGGGACACCCATGGCAGATGGGTGACACTAGGGGACACAGGACAGCCGGGGGGGTGGCACTAGGGGACAAGGGACACCCATGGCAGACGGGTGACACTGGGCAGCTGGGGGGGGGAGGGTGGCACCAGGGGACACCCATGGCAGATGGGTGACACTAGGGGACACAGGACACCCAGGGGGTGGCACTAAGGGACACCCATGTCAGATGGGTGACACTAGGGGACACAGGACACCCGGGGGGTGGCAGTAGGGGACACAGGACACCCAGAGGGGTGGCACTAGGGGACAGGGGACACCCATGGTGGATGGGTGACACTAGGGGACACAGGACACCCAGGGGGTGGCAGTAGGGGACACAGGACACCCAGAGGGGTGGCACTAGGGGACAGGGGACACCCACGGTGGATGGGTGACACTAGGGGACACAGGACACCCAGAGGGGTGGCACTAAGGGACACAGGACACCCACGGTGGATGGGTGACACTAGGGGACACAGGACACCCGGGGGGTGGCAGTAGGGGACACAGGACACCCAGAGGGGTGGCACTAGGGGACAGGGGACACCCACGGTGGATGGGTGACACTAGGGGACACAGGACACCCGGGGGGTGGCAGTAGGGGACACCCATGGCAGATGGGTGACACTAGGGGACACAGGACACCCAGAGGGGTGGCACTAGGGGACAGGGGACACCCACGGTGGATGGGTGACACTAAGGGACACAGGACACCCAGAGGGGTGGCACTAGGGGACAGGGGACACCCACGGTGGATGGGTGACACTAAGGGACACAGGACACCCGGGGGGTGGCAGTAGGGGACACCCATGTCAGATGGGTGACACTAAGGGACACAGGACACCTGGGGGGTGGCAGTAGGGGACACAGGACACCCAGAGGGGTGGCACTAGGGGACAGGGGACACCCACGGTGGATGGGTGACACTAAGGGACACAGGACACCTGGGGGGTGGCAGTAGGGGACACAGGACACCCAGAGGGGTGGCACTAAGGGACACCCATGGCAGATGGGTGACACTAAGGGACACAGGACACCCAGAGGGGTGGCACTAGGGGACAGGGGACACCCATGGCAGATGGGTGACACTAGGGGACACAGGACACCCAGGGGGTGGCAGTAGGGGACACAGGACACCCAGAGGGGTGGCACTAGGGGACAGGGGACACCCATGGTGGATGGGTGACACTAGGGGACACAGGACACCCGGGGGGTGGCACCAGGGGACACCCACAGCAGATGGGTGACACAGGAGGACACGTGGTCCCCAGGGGACACAGGACGCCCAGGTGGCACTAAGGGACACCCAAGCCACCCCCCATGACACTCTGGGGGACACCGCCCCCCCCTCCGGTGACACTCTGGGGACCCCCCTGTCACCGTGACACCCCCCCACGCAGATGGTGACAATGCCAGCGCTGTTTATTGGGGGTGGGGACACCCAGGGGTGTCACGTGTCCCCGCCAACGCCGAGGTGACAGCGGTGGCGCCGGGATGGTGGCAGGTACAGACGCGTGTCCCCGTGTCACCAGCCGTCGCGGTGACACCGCCAGGGCAGGGACACGGGGGCGGCCACGTGTCCCCACTGTCACCCGCGCGGCCGCAGCGGTGGCATCATGACACGGCCACGTGTCCCTTCTGTCACGGACAGGGGGACAAGATGAGACCATATGTCCCCTCTGTCACCAACGCCGTCACTGCAACGGTGTCACGATGTGGCCATGGTGACAGCTCATGGCCATATGTCCCCTCTGTCACCAACGAGGTCACCGCGATGGCATTGGGCTGCAGCCACGTGTCCCCTCTGTCACCAATGTGGCCACAGTGATGGCACGAGGATGAAGCCACGTGTCCCCTCTGTCACCAACACGGCCACAGCGATGGCATCAGGAGATGGCCATGGTGACAAGATGTGGCCACGGTGACAGGATGTGGCCACGTGTCCCCTCTGTCACCAATGGGGCCACCTCGATGGCATCAGGAGATGGCCATGGTGACAGGATGTGGCCCTGTGTCCCCTCTGTCACCAATGTGGCCGCAGCGATGGCGTCAGGAGATGACCATGGTGACAAGATGTGGCCACGGTGACAGGATGTGGCCATGTGTCCCCTCTGTCACCAATGGGGCCACCTCGATGGCATCAGGAGATGGCCATGGTGACAAGATGTGGCCCTGTGTCCCCTCTGTCACCAACGTGGCCACAGCGATGGCATCAGGATGAAGCCACATGTCCCCTCTGTCACCAAGATGGCCACAGAGATGGCATCAGGAAATGGCCATGGTGACAAGATGTGGCCACATGTCCCCTCCGTCACCAACACGGCCACGGCGATGGCGTCAGGACACGTCCATGGTGACAGGATGTGGCCACGTGTCCCCTCTGTCACCAAGATGGCCACAGAGATGGCATCAGGAGATGGCCATGGTGACAGGATGCGGCCCTGTGTCCCCTCTGTCACCAACGTGGCCGCAGCGATGGCATCAAGATGAAGCCACGTGTCCCCTCTTTCACCAAGATGGCCACAGAGATGGCATCAGGAGACGGCCATGGTGACAGGATGTGGCCACGTGTCCCCTCTGTCACCAACACGGCCACGTCGATGGCATCAGGAGATGGCCATGGTGACAAGATGTGGCCACGGTGACAGGATGTGGCCACGTGTCCCCTCTGTCACCAAGATGGCCACCTCGATGGCATCAGGAGATGTCCATGGTGACAGGATGTGGCCCTGTGTCCCCTCTGTCACCAACACGGCCACGGTGATGGCATCAGGACATGTCCATGGTGACAGGATGTGGCCACGTGTCCCCTCTGTCACCAAGATGGCCACAGAGATGGCATCAGGAGATGGCCATGGTGACAGGATGTGGCCACGTGTCCCCTCTGTCACCAACACGGCCACGGCGATGGCATCAGGATAAAGCCACGTGTCCCCTCTGTCACCAACACGGCCACGTTGTCACGATGAAGCCACGTCGAGCTGCCACGTGTCCCCTCTGTCACCACATGGTCACGGCGATGGCATGAGGACACATCCATGGTGACAGGATGTGGCCACGTGTCCCCTCTGTCACCAACGTGGCCGCAGCGATGGCATCAGGACGAAGCCACGTGTCCCCTCTGTCACCAACACGGCCACGTTGTCACGACGAAGCCACGTCGAGCCGCCACGTGTCCCCTCTGTCACCAAGGTGGCCACGGCGCTGGTGTCCCGACGCTGCCACGGGTGCCCTGTGTCACCGCGGGGGTGGCGGTGGCCGGGTGTCCCCGTGTCCCCTCAGTCCCGTGTCACCTTCCCCTCCCGCAGCCGCCGCTTCAGCTCAGCCATCGCCTGGCGCTGGGGGGGACACGGGGGGGGGTCAGGGGACAGCGGGGACACGCGGGTGGCCCCAGGGGGACACCGCGCCCCACCGGGGCGGGGACAGGAGTGTCCCCAGGTGAGAAGGTGTCCCCTGTGTCACCCCCCACCTGGTGGGGGGCTGCGGTGGCACTGGTGGGGGGAGGAGACACCTCGGGGACATCGGGGACATTGGGGACATCAGGGATGGGGGGGGGGGGGGGGGCATTGGGGCACCAGGGGGGGGACATTGGGGACAGTTGGGGACAGTGGGGACACGGGGGGGGGGAGGGATGCTGGGGACACCAGGGGGTGACATTGGGGGCACCGGGGGGGGATACTGGGGATGTTGGGGACACTGGGGGGTGATGTTGGGGACACTGGGGTGGATGCCGGGAGCGTTGGGGGCACTGAGGTGACACTGGGGACACCAGGGGGATGCTGGGGGCGTTGGGGACACTGGGGGGTGACATTGGGGACACCGGGGAGGGACACTGGGGATGTTGGGGACACCGGGGGGGACACTGGGGACAGCAGGGGAGATGCTGGGGATGTTGGGGACACCGGGGGGTGACATTGGGGACACTGGGGGGGGGGACTGGGGACAGCAGGGTGGATGCTGGGGATGTTGGGGACACCGGGGTGACGTTAGGGACACGGGGGGTGACGGGGACACCGGGGGGGACACTGGGGACAGCAGGGTGGATGCTGGGGGCGTTGGGGACACCGGGGGGTGACATTGGGGACACCAGGGGGGATGCTGGGGATGTTGGGGACACGGGGGGGTGACGCTGGGGACACTGGGGGGTGACATTGGGGACACTGGGGGGGGGGACACTGGGGATGTTGGGGACACTGGGGGGGACATTGGGGACAGCAGGGTGGATGCTGGGGGCGTTGGGGACACCAGGGTGACGTTGGGGACATGGGGGGTGACGGGGACACTGGGGGGGACACTGGGGATGTTGGGGACACCGGGGGTGACATTGGGGACACTGGGGGGGGGGACACTGGGGACAGCAGGGTGGATGCTGGGGGTGTTGGGGATACGGGGGGGTGACGTTGGGGACACCGAGGTGACATTGGGGACGCCGAGGGGGACGTTGGGGACACGGGGGGGGTGACATTGGGGACACGCGGGGGGGGGGGGGGGGTGTCTCTTACCCGCTGGGGGTCGTCCGGAGGAAAGATCTCCCTCTGGGGAAGAGAGTGGGGTCAGAGGGGGGGACAGGGGGGGGGACACGGGGCCCCTCCCCCCATCCGAGGTGTCCCCGGTGGCCGGGTGACCCCTCCCCCGCCCCGAGGGGACAGCGGGGGACCGGGGGACCCCTCCCCCACCTTGCGGCGCACCACCGGTCCCTGGAAGGGCTCCGCCCGGTTGGACACCCAGAAGACCCCCACCGGGAAGGACAGGTACAGCAGCATCTGGGGACAAGGGACACTGTCACCCGGTGCCACCCCCGCCACCCCCCCCCCCCCCCCGGGTCACCCCGTCACCACCCACCCCGGTGCGGGGCACACGCTGTCCCCACCGATGTCACCCGTGCCTCGGTGTCACCTCCTGTCCCCACTGATGTCACCTGTGCCCGGGTGTCACCTACTGTCCCCACCACTGTCACCTCTGATGAGGTGTCCCCAGTGTCACCTGCTGTCCCCACCACTGTCACCTCTGATGAGGTGTCCCCAGTGTCACCTGCTGTCCCCAACGATGTCACTTCTGATGAGGTGTCCCCAGTGTCACCTGCTGTCCCCACCACTGTCACCTGTGATGGGGTGTCCCTAATGCCACCTACTGTCCCCACCGATGTCACCTGTACCCCAGTGTCACCGACTGTCCCCACCACTGTCACCTCTAATGAGGTGTCCCCAGTGTCACCTACTGTCCCCACCGATGTCACCTGTACCCCAGTGTCACCGACTGTCCCCACTACTGTCACCTCTGATGAGGTGTCCCCAGTGTCACCTACTGTCCCCACCACTGTCACCTGTGCCTCAGTGTCACCTCCTGTCCCCACCACTGTCACCTGTGATGGGGTGTCTCCAATGTCACCTATGGTCCCCACCAATGTCACCTGTGCCTCAGTGTCACCTCCTGTCCCCACCGATGTCACCTGTGCCTGGGTGTCCCTAATGCCACCTACTGTCCCCACCGATGTCACCTGTACCCCAGTGGCACCGACTGTCCCCACCACTGTCACCTCTGATGAGGTGTCCCCAGTGTCACCTACTGCCCCCAACGATGTCACCTGTGCCTCAGTGTCACCTCCTGTCCCCACCACTGTCACCTGTGATGGGGTGTCTCCAATGTCACCTATGGTCCCCACCGATGTCACCTGTGCCTCAGTGTCACCTCCTGTCCCCACCGATGTCACCTGTACCCCAGTGTCACCTACTGTCCCCACCACTGTCACCTCTGATGAGGTGTCCCCAGTGTCACCTGCTGTCCCCAACGATGTCACCTGTGCCTCAGTGTCACCTGCTGTCCCCACCACTGCCACCTGTGATAAGGTGTCCCCAGTGTCACCTACTGTCCCCAACAATGTCACCTGTGCCTCAGTGTCACCTGCTGTCCCTCCCCACCGATGGCCCCTGTGATGGGGTGTCTCAAGTGTCACCTGCTGTCCCCACCACTGTCACCTGTGCCTCAGTGTCACCTCCTGTCCCCACCACTGTCACCTGTGATGGGGTGTCTCCAATGTCACCTATGGTCCCCACCAATGTCACCTGTGCCTCAGTGTCACCTCCTGTCCCCACCGATGTCACCTGTGCCTGGGTGTCCCTAATGCCACCTACTGTCCCCACCGATGTCACCTGTACCCCAGTGGCACCGACTGTCCCCACCACTGTCACCTCTGATGAGGTGTCCCCAGTGTCACCTACTGCCCCCAACGATGTCACCTGTGCCTCAGTGTCACCTCCTGTCCCCACCACTGTCACCTGTGATGGGGTGTCTCCAATGTCACCTATGGTCCCCACCGATGTCACCTGTGCCTCAGTGTCACCTCCTGTCCCCACCGATGTCACCTGTACCCCAGTGTCACCTACTGTCCCCACCACTGTCACCTCTGATGAGGTGTCCCCAGTGTCACCTGCTGTCCCCAACGATGTCACCTGTGCCTCAGTGTCACCTGCTGTCCCCACCACTGCCACCTGTGATAAGGTGTCCCCAGTGTCACCTACTGTCCCCAACAATGTCACCTGTGCCTCAGTGTCACCTGCTGTCCCTCCCCACCGATGGCCCCTGTGATGGGGTGTCTCAAGTGTCACCTGCTGTCCCCACCACTGTCACCTGTGCCTCAGTGTCACCTCCTGTCCCCACCACTGTCACCTGTGATGGGGTGTCTCCAATGTCACCTATGGTCCCCACCAATGTCACCTGTGCCTCAGTGTCACCTCCTGTCCCCACCGATGTCACCTGTGCCTGGGTGTCCCTAATGCCACCTACTGTCCCCACCGATGTCACCTGTACCCCAGTGGCACCGACTGTCCCCACCACTGTCACCTCTGATGAGGTGTCCCCAGTGTCACCTACTGCCCCCAACGATGTCACCTGTGCCTCAGTGTCACCTCCTGTCCCCACCACTGTCACCTGTGATGGGGTGTCTCCAATGTCACCTATGGTCCCCACCGATGTCACCTGTGCCTCAGTGTCACCTCCTGTCCCCACCGATGTCACCTGTACCCCAGTGTCACCTACTGTCCCCACCACTGTCACCTCTGATGAGGTGTCCCCAGTGTCACCTGCTGTCCCCAACGATGTCACCTGTGCCTCAGTGTCACCTGCTGTCCCCACCACTGCCACCTGTGATAAGGTGTCCACAGTGTCACCTACTGTCCCCAACAATGTCACCTGTGCCTCAGTGTCACCTCCTGTCCCTCCCCACCGATGGCCCCTGTGATGGGGTGTCTCAAGTGTCACCTGCTGTCCCCAACGATGTCACCTGTGCCTCAGTGTCACCTCCTGTCCCCACCACTGTCACCTGTGATGGGGTGTCCCTAATGCCACCTACTGTCCCCACCGATGTCACCTGTACCCCAGTGTCACCGACTGTCCCCACCACTGTCACCTGTGATGTGGTGTCCCCAGTGTCACCTCTGTCCCCACCGATGTCACCTGTGCTAATACCCCCCAACAGCCCCCCCTTACTACCCCCCGGGGCTAATACCCCACAACTGCCCCCCCTCATTGTCCCCCCCCCCCCCCCCCCGGCTCATACCCCCAACTCCCCCCCCCCCCCCCTTATTGCCCTCCTCCCCCGGGCTAATACCCCTCAACTGCCCCCCTTTATTGCCCCCCCCCCCCCGGGGTAATTCCGCCCCCCGCGCACCCGCAGGATCTCCAACTTCACCCCCATGGCGCCTCCAGGGCTCCTCAGCACTTCCGCCTCCCCCCTCCCCCCCGTCACCCCTCCACCCCGCAACACGGCGGCCTCCCATTGGTCCCGCGCGCAGCCCCGCCGCCGCCTCATTGGCTGGGGACGAGCGCGACGGGAGGGGCGGGGGAATGTCCTTTGAAGGGCGGGAGCGATGGCCAATGAGGAGAGGGCGCGGGCGGAAGTGGCGTCATCGCGGCTCGCCGGAAGAGGCAGTGGAGCGGGGGAAAATGGCGGAGGCGGAGGTGGAGGAGGAGATGGCGGAGGTGGAGGAGGAGATGGCGGAGCGGGAGGAGCCGCCGGTGGCGGCGGCGGCGCCGGGAACGGCCCCGGGAGCGGCCCCGGGAGCGGAGCTGGAGCAGCCCGAGCGGCCCGAGCTGCGCTTCGTGAGTGCGGGAGGCGGTGGTGGGGGCCGGGGCCGGGGTGGGCCTGGGCCTGGGGCTGGGGCTGGGCCTCTGCCCCCCCATCTGCTTCTGTCCTTGCCCCGACCCTGTCCGTGTCCCCACGACTGTCCCCGGGTCCCCTCTAAAGCCCCTGTCGCCACCCCCTCCTGTAGCCGTGTCGCTGGGTGCCCGTCTTCTCCCACATCCCTGTCCCTCTTCTTGTCCCCATGTCCCCCGTGCCCCCCCCCCCTTCTGCGTTCCGTGTGCCTTGTCACCGTCCCTGTCACCATCCCTGTCACCTCTCGCTCTGCGTCCCTGTCACCCTTTGCTCCCTGTCCCCGCTACTCCGTGTCCCCATCCCTCCTCGTTCTGACTCCCCGTCGCCCCCCTCCCGTCACCCCCCACTCTCACCCTCCGTCCCCATTGTCCCCGTCCCCCCTTGTGCCCTGTCCTTCTAGTGCCTTGTCGCCATTGTCCCCATCCCCTCTTGCTCTCACCCCCGTCCCTCTCCCACCCTGTCCCATTGTCCCCATCCCCTCTTGTGCCCTGTCCCCGTTGTCCCTGTTGTCCCTGTCCTCCTTTGTGCCCTGTCCCCGTTGTCCCTGTCCTCCTTTGTGCCCTGTCCCCGCTGTCCCTCTCCCCGTCCCTCCTTGCCCTCTGTCCCCGCTGTCCCTCTCCTGCCCTGTCCCTGTTGTCCCCGTTTGCTCTCCCACCCTGTCCTGTTGTCCCCATCCCCCCTTGTGCCTTGTCCCCATTGTCCCTGTTCTTCCTGACCATTTGTCCCTGTCCCTCTCCCGCCCTGTCCCTCTCCCGCCCTGTCCCTCTCCCGCCCTGTCCCTCTCCCGCCCTGTCCCCGTTGTCCCTTTTTGCTCTTGCTCCCTGTCCCCGTCCCCTCTCGCGCCCCGTCCCCCCTTGTGCCCTGTCCTTCTCCCACCCCGTCCCCGTTGTCCCCGTTGTCCCCTCTCGCGCCCCGTCCCCAGTTGTCCCTGTTTGCTCTTGCTCCCTGTCCTTCTCCCACCCTGTCCCCGTTGTCCCTGTCATTCCTCTCGTGCCCCGTCCCTGTCCCCCCTTGTGCCCTGTCCTTCTCCCACCCTGTCCCCGTCGTCCCCTCTCGCGCCCCGTCCCCGGTTGTCCCTGTCCTTCTCCCGCCCCGGCCCCGTTGTCCCTCTCGCGCCCCGTCCCCATCGTCCCTGTCCCCCCTTGCTCCCTGTCCTTCTCCCACCCTGTCCCCGTTGTCCCTGTCGTCCCCTCTCGTGCCCTGTCCCCTCTCGCGCCCCGTCCCCGGTTGTCCCTGTCCTTCTCCCGCCCCGTCCCTGTTGTCCCTGTTTGCTCTTGCTCCCTGTCCTTCTTCCACCCTGTCCCCGTTGTCCCCGTCGTCCCCTCTCGCGCCCCGTCCCCGTCGTCCCCTCTCGCGCCCCGTCCCCGTCGTCCCCTCTCGCGCCCCGTCCCCGTCGTCCCCTCTCGCGCCCCGTCCCCGTCGTCCCCTCTCGCGCCCCGTCCCCGTCGTCCCTCTCGCGCCCCGTCCCCGTCGTCCCTCTCGCGCCCCGTCCCCGTCGTCCCTCTCGCGCCCCGTCCCCGTCGTCCCTCTCGCGCCCCGTCCCCGTCGTCCCCGTCGTCCCTCTCGCGCCCCGTCCCCGTCGTCCCCGTCGTCCCTCTCGCGCCCCGTCCCCGTCGTCCCCGTCGTCCCTCTCGCGCCCCGTCCCCGTCGTCCCTGTTTGCTCTTGCTCCCTGTCCTTCTTCCACCCTGTCACCGTTGTCCCTGTCGTCCCCTCTCCCGCCCCGTCCCCGGTTGTCCCTGTCATCCCTCTCGCGCCCCGTCCCCTCTCGCGCCCCGTCCTTCTCCCGCCCCGTCCCCGGTGTCCCTGTCATCCCTCTCGCGCCCCGTCCCCTCTCGCGCACCGTCCTTCTCCCGCCCCGTCCCCGGTGTCCCTGTCATCCCTCTCGCGCCCCGTCCCCTCTCGCGCCCCGTCCCCTCTCGCGCCCCGTCCCCTCTCGCGCCCCGTCCCCTCTCGTCCCTGTCCCTTCTCCCGCCCCGTCCCCGGTGTCCCTGTCCCCCCTTGTGCTCTGTCCTTCTCCCACCCTGTCCCCGTTGTCCCCCTCGCGCCCCGTCCCCCTGTCCCCCCCCGCCCCCCCCGACGCGCTGTCCCCGTCGGCAGGAGGAGGAGGACGTGCAGCACGAGGAGGAGATCCTGCGCAACCCCTTCTCGGTGCGGTGTTGGCTGCGCTACACTCAGGCGCGGCAGAAGGGCCCCCCCGCCCGCCTCAACCTCCTCTTCGAGCGCGCCCTGCGGGAGCTGCCCGGCAGGTGGGGACACCGCGGGGACACCGCGGGGACACGGGGCCGGGGGGGGGCGCCTCGGGGGGGACAGGGGTCTCACGGGGATGGGGGGGAGCACAGGGACCTCGGGGGGGGAGGGGGGATGGGGATACGGGGGCACCTCGGGGGTGTCCTCGCAGGGGATGGGGACCTCGGGGGTGTCCTCCTGGGGGACACGGGGACCTCAGGGGCACATTGGGGATGTCCTCAGGGGAGACACAGGGACCTCGGGGGTGTCGTCACGGGGGACACAGGGACCTCAGGGGCACATTGGGGATGTCCTCGGTGGGGACAGGGACCTCAGGGGACACGGGGACCTCGGGGGTGTCCTCCTGGGGGACACGGGGACTTCAGGTGCACATTGGGGATGTCGTCGGTGGGGACAGGGACCTCGGGGGTGTCCTCTTGGGGGACATGGGGACCTCGGGGGTGTCCTCCTGGGGGACACGGGGACCTCAGGGGTGTCCTCCTGGGGGACACGGGGACATCAGGTACACATTGGGGATGTCCTCAGGGGGGACACAGGGACCTCGGGGGTGTCCTCCTGGGGGACAGGAACCTCAGGGGGGACTTAGGGGCACATTGGGGATGTCCTCAGGGGGACATGGGGACCTCAGGGGTGTCCTCACAGGGGACAGGGACCTGGTGGTGTCCTCCTGGGGGACACGGGGACCTCAGGGGTGTCCTCACGGGGGACAGAGGGACCTCAGGGTCACATTGGGGATGTCCTCGGTGGGGACAGGGACCTCAGGGGACACAGGGACCTCGGGGGTGTCCTCCTGGGGGACAGAGGGACCTCAGGGTCACATTGGGGATGTCCTCAGGGGGGACAGGGACCTCAGGGGACACGGGGACCTCAGGGGTGTCCTCCTGAGGGACAGAGGGACCTCAGGTGCACATTGGGGACGTCCTCCTGGGGGACATGGGGACCTCGAGGGTGTCCTCCTGGGGGACACGGGGACCTCAGGGGTGTCCTCCTGGGGGACACGGGGACCTCAGGGGTGTCCTCCTGGGGGACATGGGGACATCAGGTACACATTGGGGATGTCCTCAGGGGGGACACAGGGACCTCGGGGGTGTCCTCTTGGGGGACAGGAACCTCAGGGGGGACTTAGGGGCACATTGGGGATGTCCTCAGGGGGACATGGGGACCTCGAGGGTGTCCTCACAGGGGACAGGGACCTGGTGGTGTCCTCCTGGGGGACACGGGGACCTCAGGGGTGTCCTCACGGGGGACAGAGGGACCTCAGGGTCACATTGGGGATGTTCTCGGTGGGGACAGGGACCTCAGGGGACACAGGGACCTCGGGGGGTGTCCTCCTGGGGGACAGAGGGACCTCAGGTGCACATTGGGGACGTCCTCAGGGGGGACATGGGGACCTCGAGGGTGTCCACCTGGGGGACATGGGGACCTCAGGTGCACATTGGGGATGTCCTCAGGGGGGACATGGGGACCTCAAAGGTGTCCCCCTGGGGGACACGGGGACCTCAGGGGTGTCATCGGGGGGACACAGGGACTTCAGGGGCACATTGGGGATGTCCTCAGTGGGGACATGGGGACCTCGAGGGTGTCCTCCTGGGGGACACGGGGACTTCAGGGGCACATTGGGGATGTCCTCAGGGGGACACGGGGACCTCGGGGGTGTCCTTGTGAGGGACAGGGACCTCAGGGGGGGACAGGGGGACACCTCGGGGGTGTCCTTGTGGGGGACGGGGACCTCGGGGGTGTCCTCAGGGGGGGACAAAGGGACTTTAGGAGCACATTGGGGATGTCCTCAGGGGGGACAGGGACCTCGGGGGTGTCCTCTTGGGGGACATGGGGACCTCGGGGGTGTCCTCCTGGGGGACACGGGGACATCAGGGGCACATTGGGGATGTCCTCCTGGGGGACACGGGGACCTCGGGGGTGTCCTCCTGGGGGACAGAGGGACATCAGGGGCACATTGGGGATGTCCTCAGGGGGGACACGGGGACCTCGGGGGTGTCCTTGTGAGGGACGTGGACCTCAGGGGGGGACAGGGGGACACCTCGGGGGTGTCCTTGTGGGGGATGGGGACCTCGGGGGTGTCCTCAGGGGGGGACAAAGGGACTTTAGGAGCACATTGGGGATGTCCTCAGGGGGGACATGGGGACCTCGGGGGTGTTCTCAGGGGGTGGGGGACTTTGGGGGGGGGGGGGGGATATAGGGACACTCTGTGGGGCGAGGGAGGGGGACGGGGCCACGCTGGGTCCCCTCATGGGTGATGGGGCCATCCCGCGGTGGCAGGGGGTGGGGGTGGTGACAGACCCGTCCCCGTCCCCTCCCAGTTACAAGCTGTGGTACCAGTACCTGCGGCAGCGGCGGCAGCAGGTGAAGGGGCGCTGCCCCACAGACCCGGCCTACGAGGAGGCCAACGCCTGCCACGAGCGCGCCCTCGTCTTCATGCACAAGGTGGGGACACGGGGGGGACACGGGGACAAGGGGGGGACACGGGGACAAGGGGGGGGACAGGGGGACACGGGGACAAGGGGGGGACACGGGGACGGGGGGGACACGGGGACAAGGGGGGGGACAGGGGGACACGGGGACAAGGGGGGGACACGGGGACGGGGGGGACACGGGGACAAGGGGGGGACACGGGGACAAGGGGAGGGACGGGGGGGACACGGGGACAAGGGGGGGACACGGGGACAAGGGGAGGGACGGGGGACACGGGGACAAGGGGGGGACACGGGGACGGGGGGGACATGGGGACAAGGGGGGGACAAGGGGGGGGACAGGGGGACACGGGGACGGGGGGGACACGGGGACAAGTGGGGGACATGGGGACGGGGGGACACGGGGACAAGGGGGGGGACGGGGGGACACGGGGACAAGGGGGGGACACGGGGACAAGGGGGGGGACATGGGGACACGGGGGGGTACACGGGGATGGGGGGGATACGGGGACGCGGGGGGTGACACGGCCGTGGGGGGTGTGGGCAGCTGGAGGGGACACAGAGGTGGGGGGTGTGGGGAGGGGCGGGGGGGGACACGGGGGGGACAGGGGGATGGGGGGACACGGGGACAAGGGGGGGACACGGGGACACGGGGACAAGGGGGGATATGGGGACAAGGGGGGACATGGGGACAAGGGGGGGACGGGGATGGGGGGGATATGGGGACAAGGGGGGGGACATGGGGACACGGGGGGGACACGGGGATGGGGGGGATACGGGGACATGGGGGGTGACACAGCCGTGGGGGGTGTGGGCAGCTGGAGGGGACACAGAGGTGGGGGGTGTGGGGAGGGGCGGGGGGGACAGGGGGACAAGGGGGGGGACATGGGGACAAGGGGGGGGACAGGGGGACGGGGGGGGACACGGGGACAAGGGGGGGGACATGGGGACACGGGGGGGGACACGGGGATGGGGGGGATACGGGGACGCGGGGGGTGACACAGCCGTGGGGGGTGTGGGCAGCTGGAGGGGACACAGAGGGGGGGGGGGTGGGTGTGGGGAGGGGTGGGGGGGGGACACGGGGGGGACAGGGGGATGGGGGGACACGGGGACAGGGGGGGGACACGGGGACACGGGGACAAGGGGGGATATGGGGACAAGGGGGGACATGTGGGGTGACACGGCCGTGGGGGGTGTGGGCAGCTGGAGGGGACACAGAGGTGGGGGGTGTGGGGAGGGGCGGGGGGGGACACGGGGGGGACAGGGGGATGGGGGGACACGGGGACAGGGGGGGGACACGGGGACGGGGGGGATATGGGGACAAGGGGGGACGCGGGGGGTGACACGGCCGTGGGGGGTGTGGGGAGGAGCTGGGGGGACGGGGACATTAAGGGGGACGTGGAGCCCCACAAGCTCTCCCCGGCCCCATAACCACCCCCACAGCTGCCCCCCCAGCCCCATAGCTACCCTTGCAAGCTCTTCTTAGCCCCACAACTGCCCCCACACGCACCCCCCCAGCCCCACAACTACCGCCGTAAGCCCTCCCCAGCCCCACAACTGCCCCTACACCCCCCCCAGCCCCATAGCTCCCCCTGTGAGCTCCCCCAGCCCCATAGCGAGCCATGCAAACCCGCTCCAGCCCTACAGTTGCCCCCATGCACCCCTGACAGCCCCATAACTACCCCTTCCCCCCCCCCCAGCCCTATAGCTACCCTTGTAAGCCCTCCCCAGCCCCATAACTGCCTCCACACACCCCTGACAGCCCCATAACTGCCCCCACGAGGCCTCCCCAGCCCCATAACTGCCCCACTGAGACCTCCCCAGTCCAACAACTGCCCCCACACACCCCTGACAGCCCCATAACTGCCCCCACGCATGGGTTCCAGCCCCATAACTCCCCCCGCAAATCCTTCTCAGCCCCATAACTGTCCCCACGAGGGCTCTCCAGCCCCATAACTGCCTCCACACACCCCTGACAGCCCCATAACTTCCCTTTCAAGGCCTCCCCAGCCCCATAACTGCCCCAGTGAGACCTCCCCAGTCCAACAACTGCCCCCACACACCCCTGACAGCCCCATAACTGCCCCCACGCACGTGTTCCAGCCCCATAACTCACCCTCCAAATCCTTCTCAGCCCCATAACTGCCCCCACGCACCGCTGACAGCCCCATAACTGCCTCCACGAGGCCTCCCCAGCCCCATAACTGCTTCCACACACCCCTAACAGCCCCATAACTTCCCCTTCGAGGCCTCCCCAGCCCCATAACTGCCTCCACGCATGGGTTCCAGCCCCATAACTCCCCCTGCAAATCCTTCTCAGCCCCATAACTGTCCCCACAAGGGCTCTGCAGCCCCATAACTGCCCCCACGCACCCCTAGCAGCCCCATAGCTACCCCCACGCACATATTCCAGCCCCATAACTGCCTCCACACACCCCTGACAGCCCCATAACTTCCTCTATGTGGCCTCCCCAGCCCCATAACTGTCTCCACGCACCCCTGACAGCCCCATAGCTACCCACACACACATATTCCAGCCCTATAAATGCCCCCACACACCCCTGACAGCCCCATAACTTCCCCTTCGAGGCCTCCCCAGCCCCATAACTGTCCCCACGAGGGCTCTCCAGCCCCATAACTACCTCCACGCACCCCTGACAGCCCCATAACTTCCCCTTCGAGGCCTCCCCAGCCCCATAACTTCCCCCACGAGGGCTCTCCAGCCCCATAACTGCCTCCACGCACCCCTGACAGCCCCATAGCTTCCCCTTCAAGGCCTCCCCAGCCCCATAACTGCCCCCACACACCCCTAACAGCCCCATAACTTCCCCCACGAGGGCTCTCCAGCCCCATAACTGCCCCCACGCACCCCTGACAGCCCCATAACTTCCCCTTCAAGGCCTCCCCAGCCCCATAACTGCCCCCACGCACCCCTAACAGCCCCATAACTTCCCCTTCGAGGCCTCCCCAGCCCCATAACTGCCCCCACGCACCCCTGACAGCCCCATAACTTCCCCTTCGAGGCCTCCCCAGCCCCATAACTGTCCCCACGAGGGCTCTCCAGCCCCATAACTACCTCCACGCACCCCTGACAGCCCCATAACTTCCCCTTCGAGGCCTCCCCAGCCCCATAACTTCCCCCACGAGGGCTCTCCAGCCCCATAACTGCCTCCACGCACCCCTGACAGCCCCATAGCTTCCCCTTCAAGGCCTCCCCAGCCCCATAACTGCCCCCACACACCCCTAACAGCCCCATAACTTCCCCCACGAGGGCTCTCCAGCCCCATAACTGCCCCCACGCACCCCTGACAGCCCCATAACTTCCCCTTCAAGGCCTCCCCAGCCCCATAACTGCCCCCACGCACCCCTAACAGCCCCATAACTTCCCCTTCGAGGCCTCCCCAGCCCCATAACTGCCCCCACGCAACCCTGACAGCCCCATAACTTCCCCTTCGAGGCCTCCCCAGCCCCATAACTGCCCCCACGCACCCCTGACAGCCCCATAACTTCCCCTTCGAGGCCTCCCCAGCCCCATAACTGCCTCCAGACACCCCTGACAGCCCCATAACTTCCCCTTCGAGGCCTCTCCACCCCCATAACTGTCCCCACGAGGGCTTTCCAGCCCCATAACTGCCCCCACACACCCCTGACAGCCCCATAACTTCCCCTTCAAGGCCTCCCCGGCCCCATAACTGCCCCCACACACCCCTGACAGCCCCATAACTTCCCCATCAAGGCCTCCCCGGCCCCATAACTGCCCCCACACACCCCTGACAGCCCCATAACTTCCCCATCAAGGCCTCCCCAGCCCCATAACTGCCCCCACACACCCCTAACAGCCCCATAACTTCCCCTTCAAGGCCTCCCCAGCCCCATAACTGCCCCCACACACCCCTGACAGCCCCATAACTTCCTCCGCGAGGCCTCCCCAGCCCCATAACTGCCCCGTTCCCCCCCCCTCTCCTTTCCCCTCTGCCCCACAGATGCCCCGCATCTGGCTGGACTACTGCCAGTTCCTGGTGGAACAGGGCCGCATCACGCGGACGCGCCGCACCTTCGACCGGGCGCTGCGGGCGCTGCCCATCACCCAACACCACCGCGTCTGGCCCCTCTACCTCCAGTTCGTGCGCCGCTACCCCCTGCCCGAGACCGCCGTCCGCGTCTACCGCCGCTTCCTGAAGGTACGCGCCCCGCCGGTGGCACTTGGGGCGGTGACAGAGCCGGCGGTGTCACCCTGAGGTGGTGGAAGCACCCGGTGATGGCGCCCCGTGGTGGTGGTTGACCCCGTGGTGGTGGTTGACCCCCTGGTGTCACCACAGGGTATTGGCGCAAGTGGTGGTGGCATCTGGGGTGGTGGCACAGCCGGTGGTGTCACCCTGAGGTGGTGGAAGCACCCGGTGATGTCGCCCCATGGTGGTGGTTGACCCCGTGGTGGTGGTTGACCCCGTGGTGGTGGTCGGCCCCGTGGTGGTGGTTGACCCCATGGTGTCACCCTGAGGTGGTGAAAGCACCCGGTGATGTCGCCCCATGGTGGTGGTTGACCCCGTGGTGGTGGTTGACCCCGTGGTGGTGGTTGACCCTGTGGTGGTGGTCGGCCCTGTGGTGGTGGTTGACCCCGTGGTGTCACCCTGAGGTGGTGGCATCTGGGGTGGTGGCACAGCCGGTGTTGTCACCCTGAGGTGGTGAAAGCACCCGGTGATGTCGCCCCGTGGTGGTGGTTGACCCCGTGGTGGTGGTTGACCCCATGGTGTCACCCTGTGGTGGTGGCATCTGGGGTGGTGGCACAGCCGGTGTTGTCACCCTGAGGTGGTGAAAGCACCCGGTGATGTCGTCCCGTGGTGGTGGTTGATCCCATGGTGGTGGTTGACCCCATGGTGGTGGTTGACCCCGTGGTGGTGGTCGACCCCGTGGTGGTGGTTGACCCCCTGGTGTCACCACAGGGTATTGGCGCAAGTGGTGGTGGCATCTGGGGTGGTGGCACAGCCGGTGGTGTCACCCTGAGGTGCTGGAAGCACCCGGTGATGTCGCCCCGTGGTGGTGGTTGACCCCGTGGTGGTGGTTGACCCCGTGGTGGTGGTTGACCCCGTGGTGGTGGTCGACCCTGTGGTGGTGGTTGACCCCGTGGTGTCACCCTGTGGTGGTGGCATCTGGGGTGGTGGCACAGCCGGTGGTGTCACCCTGAGGTGGTGGAAGCACCCGGTGATGTCGCCCCGTGGTGGTGGTTGACCCCGTGGTGGTGGTCGGCCCCGTGGTGTCACCCTGTGGTGGTGGCATCTGGGGTGGTGGCACAGCCAGTGGTGTCACCCCGTGGTGGTGGTTGACCTCCTGGTGTCACCACAGGGTATCGGCGCAAGTGGTGGTGGCACCTGTGGTGGTGGAAGCACCCAATGATGTCCCCTCAGGGTGGTGGTAGACCCTATGGTGTCACCCCATGGTGGTGGCCAACCCCGTGGTGGTGGTCGGCCCCGTGGTGGTGGTTGACCCCATGGTGTCACCCTGAGATGGTGAAAGCACCCGGTGAAGTTGCCCCGTGGTGGTGGTTGACCCCATGGTGGTGGTCGACCCCATGGTGTCACCCTGTGGTGGTGGCATCTGGGGTGGTAGCACAGCCGATGGTGTCACCCTGAGGTGGTGAAAGCACCCGGTGATGTCGCCCCATGGTGGTGGTTGATCCCATGGTGGTGGTCGACCCCGTGGTGGTGGTTGGCCCCATGGTGGTGGTTGACCCCGTGGTGGTGGTTGACCCCGTGGTGGTGGTCGACCCCGTGGTGGTGGTTGACCCCCTGGTGTCACCACAGGGTATTGGCGCAAGTGGTGGTGGCATCTGGGGTGGTGGCACAGCCGGTGGTGTCACCCTGAGGTGGTGGAAGCACCCGGTGATGTCGCCCCGTGGTGGTGGTTGACCCCCGTGGTGGTGGTTGACCTCGTGGTGGTGGTCGACCCCATGGTGGTGGTCGACCCCCTGGTGTCACCACAGGGTATTGGCGCAAGTGGTGGTGGCATCTGGGGTGGTGGCACAGCCGGTGTTGTCACCCTGAGGTGGTGGAAGCACCCGGTGATGTCGCCCCGTGGTGGTGGTTGACCCCGTGGTGGTGGTTGACCCCATGGTGTCACCCTGTGGTGGTGGCATCTGGGGTGGTGGCACAGCCAGTGGTGTCACCCCATGGTGGTGGTTGACCTCCTGGTGTCACCACAGGGTATTGGCGCAAGTGGTGGTGGCACCTGTGGTGGTGGAAGCACCCAATGATGTTCCCTCAGAGTGGTGGTAGACCCTGTGGTGTCACCCCATGGTGGTGGCCGACCCCGTGGTGGTGGTCGACCCCGTGGTGGTGGTCGACCCCGTGGTGGTGGTTGACCCCATGGTGTCACCCTGTGGTGGTGGCATCTGGGGTGGTGGCACAGCTGGTGGTGTCACCCTGAGGTGTTGGAAGCACCCGGTGATGTCGCCCCGTGGTGGTGGTTGACCCCGTGGTGGTGGTTGACCCCGTGGTGGTGGTCGACCCCGTGGTGGTGGTCGACCCCCTGGTGTCACCACAGGGTATTGGCGCAAGTGGTGGTGGCATCTGGGGTGGTGGCACAGCCGGTGTTGTCACCCTGAGGTGGTGGAAGCACCCGGTGATGGCGCCCCGTGGTGGTGGTTGACCCCGTGGTGGTGGTTGACCCTGTGGTGGTGGTCGGCCCTGTGGTGGTGGTTGACCCCGTGGTGGTGGTCGGCCCTGTGGTGGTGGTTGACCCTGTGGTGGTGGTCGGCCCTGTGGTGGTGGTTGACCCCGTGGTGGTGGTCGGCCCTGTGGTGGTGGTTGACCCCGTGGTGTCACCCTGAGGTGGTGGCATCTGGGGTGGTGGCACAGCCGGTGTTGTCACCCTGAGGTGGTGGAAGCACCCGGTGATGTCGCCCCGTGGTGGTGGTTGACCCCGTGGTGGTGGTTGACCCCATGGTGTCACCCTGTGGTGGTGGCATCTGGGGTGGTGGCACAGCCGGTGTTGTCACCCTGAGGTGGTGGAAGCACCCGGTGATGGCGCCCCGTGGTGGTGGTTGACCCTGTGGTGGTGGTTGACCCCATGGTGTCACCCTGTGGTGGTGGCATCTGGGGTGGTGGCACAGCCGGTGTTGTCACCCTGAGGTGGTGGAAGCACCCGGTGATGGCGCCCCGTGGTGGTGGTTGACCCCATGGTGGTGGCTGACTCCATGGTGTCACCCCATGGTGGTGGCACAGCCGGTGGTGTCACCCTGAGGTGGTGGAAGCACCCGGTGATGTCACCCCGTGGTGGTGGTTGACCCCCTGGTGTCACCACAGGGTATCGGCGCAAGTGGTGGTGGCACCTGTGGTGGTGGAAGCACCCAATGATGTCCCCTCAGGGTGGTGGTAGACCCTGTGGTGTCACCCCGTGGTGGTGGCATCTGGGGTGGTGGCCCAGCCAGTGGTGTCCCCCTGAGGTGGCGGAAGCACCCGGTGATGGCGCCCCACGGAGGGCAGGGAGGGAGGCGTAGGGGACACGAGGGATAGGGACACTGGTGACACGTAGGGCGTGGTGCAGGGACGGGGGTGGCAGGGACAGGGGTGGCAGGGAGGGGGGTGGCAGGGACGGGGGTGGCAGGGACGGGGGTGGCAGGGACAGGGGTGGCACAGAGGTGGGAGGGGACACGTGGCGAGATAGAGGTGGCAAAGCCACACGGAGCAGGGACAGGGGGCGGGGAGAGGTGACAGGGACACTCGGAGCAGGGACAGAGGGGACACCGAGGAAGGACAGAGCAGGGACGGAGGTGACACGGAGCAGAGAAGGAGGTGACAGAGGTGACACAGAGCAGGGACGGAGGTGACACAGGGCAGGGACAGAGGTGACAGAGGTGACACAGAGTGGGGACAGAGGTGACACGGAGCAGGGACAGAGGTGACAGAGGTGACATGGAGCAGGGACAAAGGTGACACAGAGCAGGGAAGGAGGTGACAGAGGTGACATGGAGCAGAGAAGGTGCCAGAGGTGACACGGAGCAGGGACAGAGGTGACATGGAGCAGAGAAGGAGGTGACAGAGGTGACACAGAGCGGGGACGGAGGTGACACAGGGCAGGGACAGAGGTGACAGAGGTGACACAGAGCGGGGACAGAGGTGACACGGAGCAGGGACAGAGGTGACAGAGGTGACACAGAGCGGGGACAGAGGTGACAGAGGTGACACAGAGCAGGGACGGAGGTGACACGGAGCAGGGACGGAGGTGACAGAGGTGACACAGAGCGGGGACAGAGGTGACACAGAGCAGAGAAGGTGACAGAGGTGACACGGAGCAGGGACAGAGGTGACAGAGGTGACACGGAGCAGGGACGGAGGTGACATGGAGCAGGGACAGAGGTGACAGAGGTGACACAGAGCGGGGACGGAGGTGACACAGAGCAGGGACAGAGGTGACAGAGGTGACACAGAGCGGGGACAGAGGTGACACAGAGCAGGGACAGAGGTGACAGAGGTGACACAGAGCGGGGACAGAGGTGACACAGAGCAGGGACAGAGGTGACAGAGGTGACACAGAGCAGGGACAGAGGTGACAGAGGTGACACAGAGCGGGGACAGAGGTGACACAGAGCAGGGACAGAGGTGACAGAGGTGACACGGAGCAGAGAAGGAGGTGACAGGGAGAGGTGGCCCGGCATGTCGGGTGCCAGCGGGCGGGCTTGGGGACAGCGGGGGACGGACGGACGGACGGACGCACACCTTGGGGACCGTCCCCGCGTGTGTCACACGTGTCCCCCCATGTGTCCCCCCCCCCCCAGCTGAGCCCCGAGAGCGCGGAGGAGTACGTGGGGTACCTGCGCTCCGTGGGGCGGTTGGACGAGGCCGCCCTGCGCCTGGCCCGCCTCGTTAACGACGAGCGCTTCGTCTCCAAGGAGGGCAAGTCTAATTACCAGGTGGGTGCCTCGGGGGGGGGGGGGGGGCACCCATGGGTGCTCTGGGGGGGGGCACCCAGGGGGGGATGGGGGGCACCCGGTGGGATGAGAGGATGGTGACGGGGTGGGGGTCAGGGAGGGGGAAAGGGGGTCTGGGGGGCACCAGGAGGGGTTGGGGGGGGTGAAAAGGGGTTGGGGGGGCACCCATGGGTGCTTGAGGGGGGGGGCACCCATGGGTGCGGGGGGGGGCACCCAGGGGTGCAGGGAGGGCAACCAGGGGGGGATGGGGGGCACCCGGGGGGGGCTGAGAGGATGGTGACAGGGTGGGGGTCGGGGAGGGGGAAAGGGGGTCTGGGGGGCACCAGGAGGGGTTGGGGGGGGGCAGGAGGGGCTGTGGGGGCACCCATGGGTGCTGGGGGGGGGTCATGGGTCCTGGGGGGGCACCCATGGGTGCAGGGGGGGCACCCAAGGGGGGATGGGGTGCACCCGGTGGGCTGAGAGGATGGTGACCAGTTGGGGTTCGGGAGGGGGAAAGGGGGTCTGGGGGGCACCAGGAGGGGTTGGGGGGGGCACCCATGGGTGCTTGAGGGGGGGGGGCACCCATGGGTGCGGGGGGGGGCACCCATGGGTGCTGGGGGGGGGACCCAGGGGGAGATGGGGGGCACCCGGTGGGCTGAGAGGATGGTGACGGGGTGGGGGTCAGGGAGGGGGAAAGGGGGTCTGGGGGGCACCAGGAGGGGTAGAGGGGGTCACAAGGGGTTGGGGGGGGCACCCATGGGTGCAGGGGGGGGCACCCGGGGGAGTATGGGGGGGCACCCAGGGGTGGCTGAGAGGATGGTGACCAGTTGGGGTTTGGGAGGGGGAAAGGGGGTCTGGGGGGCACCAGGAGGGGTTGGGGGGGGTGAAAAGGAGCTGGGGGGGCACCCATGGGTGCTGGGGGGGGGGTAGTGTGTCCTGGGGGGGCACCCATGGGTGCTGGGGGGGCACCCAAGGGGGGATGGGGTGCACCCGGTGGGCTGAGAGGATGGTGACCAGTTGGGGTTCGGGAGGGGGAAAGGGGTCTGGGGGGCACCAGGAGGGGTTGTGGGGGTGAAAAGGGGCTGGGGGGGGCACCCATGGGTGCTTGAGGGGGGGGGCACCCATGGGTGCTGGGGGGGGCACCCAGGGGGGGATGGGGGGCACCCGGGGGGAGCTGAGAGGATGGTGACCAGTTGGGGTTCGGGAGGGGGAAGGGGGTCTGGGGGGCACCAGGAGGGGTTGGGGGGGGTCACGAGGGGCTGGGGGGGCACCCATGGGTGCTGGGGGGGGGTCATGGGTGCTGGGGGGGCACTCATGGGTGCTGGGGGGCACCCAGGGGGGGATGGGGGGCACCCGGGGGGGGCTGAGAGGATGGTGACAGGGTGGGGGTCAGGGAGGGGGAAAGGGGGTCTGGGGGGCACCAGGAGGGGTTGGGGGGGGTGAAAAGGGGTTGGGGGGGCACCCATGGGTGCTTGAGGGGGGGGGCACCCATGGGTGCAGGGGGGGGCACCCGGGGGAGTATGGGGGGGCACCCGGGGGGGGCTGAGAGGATGGTGACCAGTTGGGGTTCGGGAGGGGGAAAGGAGTCTGGGGGGCACCAGGAGGGGTTGGGGGGGTCACGAGGGGCTGGGGGGGCACCCATGGGTGCTCGGGGGGGCATGGGTGCTGGGGGTCACCCAGGGGGGGTCTGGGGGTCCCCTGGGGGTGCTGCCCCCCCCCCAGTTGTGGCAGGAGCTGTGCGAGCTGCTGTCCCAGCACCCGGGGCGGGTGTTGGGGGTCTCCTACGGGTGTTGGGGGTCTCCTATGGGTTCTGGGGTCACCCATGGGTGCTGGGGGGGGGTTCTGGGGGTCCCCTTTGGGTGCTGACCCCCCCCCTGCCCCCCCCCCAGCTGTGGCAGGAGCTGTGCGAGCTGCTGTCCCAGCACCCGGGGCGGGTGTTGGGGGTCTCCTACGGGTTCTGGGATCTCCTACGGGTTCTGGGGTCACCCATGGGTGCTGGGGGGGGTCAGGGGGGTCTGGGGGTCCCCTTTGGGTGCTGACCCCCCCCCTTGTCCCCCCCCCAGCTGTGGCAGGAGCTGTGCGAGCTGCTGTCCCAGCACCCGGAGCGGGTGTTGGGGGTCTCCTACGGGTTCTGGGATCTCCTATGGGTTCTGGGGTCACCCATGGGTGCTGGGGGGGGTCAGGGGGGTCTGGGGGTCCCCTTTGGGTGCTGACCCCCCCCCTTGTCCCCCCCCCAGCTGTGGCAGGAGCTGTGCGAGCTGCTGTCCCAGCACCCGGAGCGGGTGTTGGGGGTCTCCTACGGGTTCTGGGATCTCCTATGGGTTCTGGGGTCACCCATGGGTGCTGGGGGGGGTCAGGGGGGTCTGGGGGTCCCCTTTGGGTGCTGACCCCCCCCCTTGTCCCCCCCCCAGCTGTGGCAGGAGCTGTGCGAGCTGCTGTCCCAGCACCCGGAGCGGGTGTTGGGGGTCTCCTACGGGTTCTGGGGTCTCCTATGGGTTCTGGGATCTCCTATGGGTTCTGGGGTCACCCATGGGTGCTGGGGGGGGGTCTGGGGGTCCCCTTTGGGTGCTGACCCCCCCCTTGTCCCCCCCCCAGCTATGGCAGGAGCTGTGCGAGCTGCTGTCTCAGCACCCAGAGCGGGTGTTGGGGGTCTCCTACGGGTTCTGGGATCTTCTACGGGTTCTGGGGTCACCCATGGGTGCTGGGGGGGGTCGGAGGGGATCTGGGGGTCCCCTTTGGGTGCTGACCCCCCCCTTGTCCCCCCCCCAGCTGTGGCAGGAGCTGTGCGAGCTGCAGTCCCAGCACCCGGGGCGGGTGTTGGGGGTCTCCTACGGGTTCTGGGATCTCCTACGGGTTCTGGGGTCACCCATGGGTGCTGGGGGGGGTCAGGGGGGGTCTGGGGGTCCCCTTTGGGTGCTGACCCCCCCCTTGTCCCCCCCCCAGCTGTGGCAGGAGCTGTGCGAGCTGCTGTCCCAGCACCCGGAGCGGGTGTTGGGGGTCTCCTACGGGTTCTGGGGTCTCCTATAGGTTCTGGGATCTCCTACGGGTTCTGGGGTCACCCATGGGTGCTGGGGGGGGTCTGGGGGTCCCCTTTGGGTGCTGACCCCCCCTTGTCCCCCCCCCAGCTATGGCAGGAGCTGTGCGAGCTGCTGTCCCAGCACCCGGGGCGGGTGTTGGGGGTCTCCTACGGGTGTTGGGGGTCTCCTACGGGTTCTGGGATCTCCTACGGGTTCTGGGGTCACCCATGGGTGCTGGGGGGGGTCTGGGGGTCCCCTTTGGGTGCTGACCCCCCCCCTTGTCCCCCCCCCAGCTGTGGCAGGAGCTGTGCGAGCTGCTGTCCCAGCACCCGGGGCGGGTGTTGGGGGTCTCCTACGGGTTCTGGGATCTCCTACGGGTTCTGGGGTCACCCATGGGTGCTGGGGGGGGTCAGGGGGGTCTGGGGGTCCCCTTTGGGTGCTGACCCCCCCCCTTGTCCCCCCCCCAGCTGTGGCAGGAGCTGTGCGAGCTGCTGTCCCAGCACCCGGAGCGGGTGTTGGGGGTCTCCTACGGGTTCTGGGATCTCCTATGGGTTCTGGGGTCACCCATGGGTGCTGGGGGGGGTCAGGGGGGTCTGGGGGTCCCCTTTGGGTGCTGACCCCCCCCCTTGTCCCCCCCCCAGCTGTGGCAGGAGCTGTGCGAGCTGCTGTCCCAGCACCCGGAGCGGGTGTTGGGGGTCTCCTACGGGTTCTGGGATCTCCTATGGGTTCTGGGGTCACCCATGGGTGCTGGGGGGGGTTCTGGGGGTCCCCTTTGGGTGCTGACCCCCCCCCTGCCCCCCCCCCAGCTATGGCAGGAGCTGTGCGAGCTGCTGTCCCAGCACCCGGAGCGGGTGTTGGGGGTCTCCTACGGGTTCTGGGATCTCCTATGGGTTCTGGGGTCACCCATGGGTGCTGGGGGGGGTCAGGGGGGTCTGGGGGTCCCCTTTGGGTGCTGACCCCCCCCCTTGTCCCCCCCCCAGCTGTGGCAGGAGCTGTGCGAGCTGCTGTCCCAGCACCCGGAGCGGGTGTTGGGGGTCTCCTACGGGTTCTGGGATCTCCTATGGGTTCTGGGGTCACCCATGGGTGCTGGGGGGGGTCAGGGGGGTCTGGGGGTCCCCTTTGGGTGCTGACCCCCCCTTGTCCCCCCCCCAGCTGTGGCAGGAGCTGTGCGAGCTGCTGTCCCAGCACCCGGAGCGGGTGTTGGGGGTCTCCTACGGGTTCTGGGATCTCCTATGGGTTCTGGGGTCACCCATGGGTGCTGGGGGGGGTCGGAGGGGATCTGGGGGTCCCCTTTGGGTGCTGACCCCCCCCTTGTCCCCCCCCCAGCTGTGGCAGGAGCTGTGCGAGCTGCTGTCCCAGCACCCGGAGCGGGTGTTGGGGGTCTCCTACGGGTTCTGGGGTCTCCTATGGGTTCTGGGATCTCCTATGGGTTCTGGGGTCACCCATGGGTGCTGGGGGGGGGTCTGGGGGTCCCCTTTGGGTGCTGACCCCCCCCTTGTCCCCCCCCCAGCTATGGCAGGAGCTGTGCGAGCTGCTGTCTCAGCACCCAGAGCGGGTGTTGGGGGTCTCCTACGGGTTCTGGGATCTTCTACGGGTTCTGGGGTCACCCATGGGTGCTGGGGGGGGTCGGAGGGGATCTGGGGGTCCCCTTTGGGTGCTGACCCCCCCCTTGTCCCCCCCCCAGCTGTGGCAGGAGCTGTGCGAGCTGCAGTCCCAGCACCCGGGGCGGGTGTTGGGGGTCTCCTACGGGTTCTGGGATCTCCTACGGGTTCTGGGGTCACCCATGGGTGCTGGGGGGGGTCAGGGGGGGTCTGGGGGTCCCCTTTGGGTGCTGACCCCCCCCTTGTCCCCCCCCAGCTGTGGCAGGAGCTGTGCGAGCTGCTGTCCCAGCACCCGGAGCGGGTGTTGGGGGTCTCCTACGGGTTCTGGGATCTCCTACGGGTTCTGGGGTCACCCATGGGTGCTGGGGGGGGTCAGGGGGGGTCTGGGGGTCCCCTTTGGGTGCTGACCCCCCCCTTGTCCCCCCCCAGCTGTGGCAGGAGCTGTGCGAGCTGCTGTCCCAGCACCCGGAGCGGGTGTTGGGGGTCTCCTACGGGTTCTGGGGTCTCCTATAGGTTCTGGGATCTCCTACGGGTTCTGGGGTCACCCATGGGTGCTGGGGGGGGGTCTGGGGGTCCCCTTTGGGTGCTGACCCCCCCCCCTTGTCCCCCCCCCCAGCTGTGGCAGGAGCTGTGCGAGCTGCTGTCCCAGCACCCGGAGCGGGTGCGCTCGCTGGACGCGGGGGCCATCATCCGGGGGGGCCTGACCCGCTTCACCGACCAGCTGGGCCGCCTCTGGGGCGCGTTGGCCGACTGCTACATCCGCAGCGGCCACTTCGAGAAGGTGACACGTCCCCAACTGCCACCCCGCCCCGCCCCCGCTCACCTACCGGCCCTGGGGCCACCCCCAGCCCGGGGTTTTGGCTCCCACCTCATCCCACCCCATCCCAGGGCCACCGCAGCCCCGCTTCCCCGACCCCAAACCTCCCCAGGTCCACCACGGTCCTGGACTTCTGTCCCCAGGGCCACCGCAGTACCTGTTTCCTGTCCCCAAACCTCCCCAGGGCCACCACAACCCCAGTTCCTCAACCCCAAACCTCTCCAGGGCCACCACAGCACCCGTCCCCAACCCCAGACCTCTCCAGGGCCACCACAGTCCTGGACTTCTGTCCCCAGTACTGCCACCACAGTACCTGTTTCCTGTCCCCAAACCTCTCCAGGGCCACCACAGCCCCGCTTCCCCGACCCCAAACCTCTCCAGGGCCACCACGGTCCTGGACTTCTGTCCCCAGGGCCACCACAGTACCCGTCCCCAACCCCAAACCTCTCTAGGGCCACCACGGTCCTGGACTTCTGTCCCCAGGGCCACCGCAGTACCTGTTTCCTGTCCCCAAACCTCCCCAGGGCCACCACAGTACCCGTCCCCAACCCCAAACCTCCCCAGGGCCACCACAACCCCAGTTCCTCAACCCCAAACCTCTCCAGGGCCACCACAGTACCCGTCCCCAACCCCAAACCTTCCCAGTGCCACCTCAGTCCTGGGTTTCTGTCCCCAGGGCCACCACAGTACCCGTCCCCAACCCCAAACCTCTCCAGGGCCACCACGGTCCTGGACTTCTGTCCCCAGGGCCACCACAGTACCTGTTTCCTGTCCCCAAACCTCCCCAGGGCCACCACAAGCTTGGTTCCTCACCCCAGGGCCACCACAGCCCCAGTTGCCCAACCCCAAACCTCCCCTGGGCCACCACAGTACCCGTCCCCAACCCCAAATCTCCCCAGGTCCACCACAGTCCAGGTCTTCAACCCCAAACCTCCCCAGGGCCACCACAGTCCAGGTCTTCTGTCCCCAGGGCCACCATAGCACCCGTCCCCAACCCCAAACCTCTCCAGGGCCACCACAACCCCAGTTCCCCGACCCCAAACCTCTCCAGGGCCACCACGGTCCTGGACTTCTGTCCCCAGGGCCACCGCAGTACCTGTTTCCTGTCCCCAAACCTCTCCAGGGCCACCACCACCACCCCAGTCCCCTGTCCCTAAATCACCCCAGGGCCACCACCCCCCAGATTCCCCATCCCCAGGCCACCTCAGGGCCACCACTACCCTCACCCCCTGTCCCCATGTCACCCAGGAGCCACCACCACCCTGATCCCCGTCTGCAGCCCCCCCCAGGGCCACCAGCACCCCAGTCCCTTGTCCCTATGTCACCCCAGTGCCACCACCACCCAGGTTCCCTGTACCCATGGCACCTCAGTGCCACCACCACCCAGGTTCCCTGTCCCCATGTCACCCAGGAGCCACCACCACCCTGATCCCCGTCTGCAGCCCCCTCCAGGGCCACCACCAGCACCCCAGTTCCCCGTTCCTATGTCACCCCACGGCCACCACCCCCCAGGTTCCCTGTCCCCATGGCACCCAGGAGCCACCACCCCCCAGATTCCCTGTCCCCAGGCCACCTCAGGGCCACCACTACCCTCACCCCCTGTCCCCATGTCACCCAGGAGCCACCACCACCCAGGTCCCGGTCTGCAGCCTCCCCCAGGGCCACCACCACCCAGGTCCCCTGTCCCTATGTCACCTTTGGCCACCACCCCCCAGATTCCCTGTCCCCATGCCACCTCAGGGCCACCGCTACCCTCATCCCCTGTCCCCATGTCACCCAGGAGCCACCACCACCCTGGTCCCCATCTGCAGCCCCCCCCAGGGCCACCACCACCACCCCAGTTCCCCGTTCCTATGTCACCCCAGGGCCACCACCACCCAGGTCCCCTGTCCCTATGTCACCTTTGGCCACCACCCCCTAGATTCCCTGTCCCCAGGCCACCTAAGAGCCACCACTACCCTCATCCCCTGTCCCCATGTCACCCAAGAGCCACCACCACCCTGATCCCCGTCTGCAGCCCCCCCCAGGTCCACCAGCACCCCAGTCCCTTGTCCCTATGTCACCTTTGGCCACCACCCCCCATGTTCCCTGTCCCCATGTCACTTCAGTGCCACCACCCCCCAGATTCCCCGTCCCCAGGCCACCTCAGGGCCACCACTACCCTCATCCCCTGTCCCCATGTCACCCAAGAGCCACCACCACCCTGATCCCCGTCTGCAGCCCCCCCCAGGGCCACCACCACCACCCCAGTCCCTTGTCCCTATGTCACCCCAGGGCCACCACCCCCCAGGTTCCCTGTCCCCATGGCACCTCAGTGCCACCACCCCCCAGATTCCCTGTCCCCATGTCACCCAGGAGCCACCACCACCCTGATCCCCGTCTGCAGCCCCCCCCAGGGCCACCACCACCACCCCAGTTCCCCTGTCCCTATGTCACTTAGGGCCACCACCACCCCAGACCCAACCAACCCCTGGCAGCTCCATCCCATCCCGCTGTCCCCAACGCGCTGTCCCCAACGCGTTGTCCCCAACGCGCTCTCCTGTCCCCGCAGGCCCGGGACGTGTACGAGGAGGCGGTGCAGACGGTGATGACGGTGCGGGACTTCACGCAGGTCTTCGACAGCTACGCCCAGTTCGAGGAGAGCGTCATCGCCGCCAAGATGGAGACGGTGGCCGAGCTGGGCCGGGAGGAGGACGGTGAGTTGGGGCTCCCCCGGGGTCGCCCGGCCTCCGCGTTCCCCCCCCAAAAAAAACCTGAGAGTTTTGGGGGGGGCCTGCCTCAGTTTCCCCCACAAAATGATGAGTTTGGGGATGCTCTGCCTTAGTTTCCCCCCAAAAAGGATGAGTTTGGGGATGCTCTACCTCAGTTTCCCCAAAGATTATGAGTTTGGGGGTGCTCTGCCTCAGTTTCCCCCCCAAACCAGTTAGTTTTGGGGATGCTCTGCCTCAGTTTCCCCCAAAAAGGGTGATTTTGGGGGTGCTCTGCCTCAGTTTCCCCAAAAAAGGATGAGTTTGGGGATGCTCTGCCTCAGTTTCCCCAAAAAAGAATGAGTTTTGGGGTGCTCTGCCTCAGTTTCCCAAAAATGATGAGTTTGGGGATGCTCTGCCTCAGTTTCCCCAAAAAAGGATGAGTTTGGGGGTGCTCTGCCTCAGTTTCCCCAAAAATGATGAGTTTGGGGGTGCCCTGCCTCAATTTCCCCAAAAAGGGTGAGTTTGGGGGTGCTCTGCCTCAGTTTCCCCCCAAAAAGGATGAGTTTTGGGGTGCTCTGCCTCAGTTTCCCCCCCAAACCAGTTAGTTTTGGGGATGCTCTGCCTCAGTTTCCCCCAAAAAGGATGAGTTTGGGGATGCTCTGCCTCAGTTTCCCCAAAAATTCTGATTTTGGGGTGCCCTGCCTCAGTTTCCCCCCCAAACCAGTTAGTTTTGGGGATGCTCTGCCTCAGTTTCCCCAAAAATGATGAGTTTGGGGGTGCCCTGCCTCAGTTTCCCCAAAAAAGGATCAGTTTTGGGGTGCTCTGCCTCAGTTTCCCCCAAAAAGGATGAGTTTTGGGGTGCTCTGCCTCAGTTTCCCCCCAAAAAATGAGAGTTTGGGAGTGCCCTGCCTCAGTTTCCCCCCAAAACCTGTTAGTTTGGGGGTGCCCTGCCTCAGTTTCCCCAAAAATGATGAGTTTGGGGATGCTCTGCCTCAGTTTCCCCAAAAATTATGATTTTGGGGGTGCCCTGCCTCAGTTTCCCCAAAAAGGGTGAGTTTGGGGATGCTCTGCCTCAGTTTCCCCAAAAAAGGATGAGTTTGGGGGTGCGCTGCCTCAGTTTCCCCCCAAAAAGGATGAGTTTTGGGGTGCTCTGCCTCAGTTTCCCCCCAAAAACTGAGAGTTTGGGGATGCCCTGCCTCAGTTTCCCCAAAAAAGGATGAGTTTGGGGATGCTCTGCCTCAGTTTCCCCAAAAAAGGATGAGTTTGGGGGTGCCCTGCCTCAGTTTCCCCAAAAATGATGAGTTTGGGGGTGCTCTGCCTCAGTTTCCCCCCAAAAAGGATGAGTTTGGGGGTGCCCTGCCTCAGTTTCCCCCCAAAAACTGAGAGTTTGGGGATGCCCTGCCTCAGTTTCCCCAAAAAAGGATGAGTTTGGGGATGCTCTGCCTCAGTTTCCCCAAAAAAGGATGAGTTTGGGGGTGCCCTGCCTCAGTTTCCCCAAAAATGATGAGTTTGGGGGTGCTCTGCCTCAGTTTCCCCCCAAAAAGGATGAGTTTGGGGGTGCCCTGCCTCAGTTTCCCCCCAAAAACTGAGAGTTTGGGGATGCTCTGCCTCAGTTTCCCCAAAAAAGGATGAGTTTGGGGGTGCCCTGCCTCAGTTTCCCCAAAAATGATGAGTTTGGGGGTGCTCTGCCTCAGTTTCCCCCCAAAAATGATGAGTTTGGGGTGCCCTGCCTCAGTTTCCCCCCAAAAAGGATGAGTTTGGGGATGCTCTGCCTCAGTTTCCCCAAAAATGATGAGTTTGGGGGTGCCCTGCCTCAGTTTCCCCAAAAAAGGGTGATTTTGGGGGTGCTCTGCCTCAGTTTCCCCAAAAATGATGAGTTTGGGGGTGCTCTGCCTCAGTTTCCCCCAAAAAGGATGAGTTTGGGGGTGCTCTGCCTCAGTTTCCCCAAAAATGATGAGTTTGGGGGTGCCCTGCCTCAATTTCCCCCCAAAAAGGGTGATTTTGGGGGTGCTCTGCCTCAGTTTCCCCAAAAATGATGAGTTTGGGGGTGCCCTGCCTCAGTTTCCCCAAAAAAGGATCAGTTTTGGGGTGCTCTGCCTCAGTTTCCCCAAAAAAGGATGAGTTTGGGGGTGCTCTGCCTCAGTTTCCCCAAAAAAGGATGAGTTTGGGGGTGCCCTGCCTCAGTTTCCCCCCAAAAAGGGTGATTTTGGGGGTGCTCTGCCTCAGTTTCCCCCCAAAAAGGATGAGGTTTGGGGTGCCCTGCCTCAGTTTCCCCCCAAAAACTGAGAGTTTGGGGATGCTCTGCCTCAGTTTCCCCAAAGATTATGAGTTTGGGGATGCTCTGCCTCAGTTTCCCCCCCAAACCAGTTAGTTTTGGGGATGCTCTGCCTCAGTTTCCCCCAAAAAGGATGAGTTTGGGGATGCTCTGCCTCAGTTTCCCCAAAAATTCTGATTTTGGGGTGCCCTGCCTCAGTTTCCCCCCCAAACCAGTTAGTTTTGGGGATGCTCTGCCTCCGTTTCCCCCCCAAAATGATGAGTTTTGGGGTGCCCTGCCTCAGTTTCCCCCCAAAAATGATGAGTTTGGGGATGCTCTGCCTCAGTTTCCCCCCAAAAATGATGAGTTTGGGGGTGCCCTGCCTCAGTTTCCCCAAAAATGATGAGTTTGGGGGTGCCCTGCCTCAGTTTCCCCAAAAAATGATGAGTTTGGGGGTGCTCTGCCTCAGTTTCCCCAAAAAAGGATGAGTTTGGGGATGCTCTGCCTCAGTTTCCCCAAAAAAGGATGAGTTTTGGGGTGCTCTGCCTCAGTTTCCCCCAAAAAGGATGAGTTTGGGGATGCTCTGCCTCAGTTTCCCCCCAAAAATGATGAGTTTGGGGGTGCCCTGCCTCAATTTCCCCCCAAAAAGGGTGATTTTGGGGGTGCTCTGCCTCAGTTTCCCCCCAAAAACTGAGAGTTTGGGGATGCTCTGCCTCAGTTTCCCCCCAAAAATGATGATTTTGGGGGTGCTCTGCCTCAGTTTCCCCCAAAAAAGGATGAGTTTGGGGGTGCTCTGCCTCAGTTTCCCCCCCAAACCAGTTAGTTTTGGGGGTGCTCTGCCTCAGTTTCCCCCAAAAAAGGATGAGTTTGGGGGTGCCCTGCCTCAGTTTCCCCAAAAAAGGATGAGTTTGGGGGTGCTCTGCCTCAGTTTCCCCCCAAAAAGGGTGATTTTGGGGGTGCTCTGCCTCAGTTTCCCCAAAAAAGGATGAGTTTGGGGGTGCCCTGCCTCAGTTTCCGCCCAAAACCTGTTAGTTTGGGGGTGCCCTGCCTCAGTTTCCCCCCAAAAATGATGAGTTTGGGGGTGCCCTGCCTCAGTTTCCGCCCAAAAAGGATGAGTTTGGGGGTGCTCTGTCTCAGTTTCCCCAAAAAAGGATGAGTTTGGGGGTGCCCTGCCTCAGTTTCCGCCCAAAACCTGTTAGTTTGGGGGTGCCCTGCCTCAGTTTCCCCCCAAGAACTGAGAGTTTGGGGGTGCCCTGCCTCAGTTTCCCCAAAAATGATGATTTTGGGGGTGCCCTGCCTCAGTTTCCCCCCAAAAAGGGTGATTTTGGGGATGCTCTGCCTCAGTTTCCCCAAAAATGATGAGTTTTGGGGTACCCTGCCTCAGTTTCCCCAAAAATTATGAGTTTGGGGGTGCCCTGCCTCAGTTTCCCCCCAAAAAGGATGAGTTTGGGGTGCTCTGCCTCAGTTTCCCCCCAAAAACTGAGAGTTTGGGGGTGCCCTGCCTCAGTTTCCCCAAAAAAGGATGAGTTTGGGGATGCTCTGCCTCAGTTTCCCCAAAAATTATGATTTTGGGGGTGCCCTGCCTCAATTTCCCCCCAAAAAGGGTGAGTTTGGGGGTGCCCTGCCTCAGTTTCCCCAAAAAAGGATGAGTTTGGGGGTGCTCTGCCTCAGTTTCCCCAAAAATGATGAGTTTGGGGGTGCCCTGCCTCAGTTTCCCCCCAAAAAAGGTGTTTTTTTTGGGGTGTCCTGACAGCCTGTCCCACCCCTGGTGTCCCCAACACCCTGTCCCTGAGTGTCCCCAACACCCTGTCCCCACCCGGGGGACATCCTGCACCCTGGGGGGATCCCGGTCCCCCTGAGTGTCCCCAGACCCCCTGTCCCCCCCCGGGGGGTGCCCAGCGCTCCATGTGGGTGCTGGTCCCACTGTCCCCAAGTGTCCCCAACACCCTGTCCCCGTGTCCCCAACACCCTGTCCCACCCCGGGGGACATCCTGCACTGTGGGGTGACTTTGGTCACACCGGGTGTCCCCAGACCCCCCCGTCCCCCCCCCCCGGGGGGTGCCCAGCGCCCCGGGGGGTGCCGTTCCCCCCGTCCCCCCTGTGTCCCTGACGCGCTGTCCCCGTGTCCCCTGCGCTGTCCCCAGAGGAGGTGGAGCTGGAGCTGCGCCTGGCGCGGTTCGAGCAGCTGATGGCGCGACGGCCGCTGCTGCTCAACAGCGTTCTGCTGCGCCAGAACCCCCACAACGTCCACGAGTGGCACAAGCGGGTGCAGCTCTACCAGGGGCGCCCCGAGCAGGTGGGGACACCGCGGGGGGGGACACCCGGGGACACACACACACACACCCCCCCTGTGCTGGGAGGGGGGGGGGGGTGGGGGTAGGGGGATGCATGGGGACAGTGGGGTGGGGGTAGGGGGGACATGTGGACAGTGGGGTGGGGGTAGGGGGACACGTGGGGACATGGGTGGGTGTAGGGGGACATATGGGGACAGTGGGGTGGGGGTAGGGGGGACGTGGGTGGGTGTAGGGGGACATGTGGGGACAGTGGGGTGGGGGTAGGGGGACGCATGGGGACATGGGTGGGCGTAGGGGGACACATGGGGACAGTGGGGTGGGCGTAGGGGGGACGTGGGGACAGTGGGGTGGGGGTGGGGGGGGACATGGGGACATGGGTGGGTGTAGGGGGACACGTGGGGACAGTGGGGTGGGGGTAGGGGGACGCCTGGGGACAGTGGGGTGGGCGTAGGGGGGACGTGGGGACAGTGGGGTGGGGGTGGGGGGGGACATGGGGACATGGGTGGGTGTAGGGGGACACGTGGGGACAGTGGGGTGGGGGTAGGGGGGACGTGGGGACAGTGGGGTGGGCGTAGGGGGGACGTGGGGACAGTGGGGTGGGGGTGGGGGGGGACATGGGGACATGGGTGGGGGTAAGGGGGACATATGGGGACATGGGGACAGTGGGGTGGGGGTAGGGGGGACATGGGTGGGTGGAGGGGGACATGTGGGGACATGGGTGGGTGTAGGGGGATGCATGGGGACAGTGGGGTGGGGGTAGGGGGGACATGGGGACATGGGTGGGTGTAGGGGGACATATGGGGACAGTGGGGTGGGGGTAGGGGGACATATGGGGACATGGGTGGGCGTAGGGGGGACATGGGGACAGTGGGGTGGGGGTAGGGGGACATGGGTGGGTGTAGGGGGGACATGGGGACAGTGGGGTGGGGGTAGGGAGACATGGGTGGGTGTAGGGGGACACATGGGGACATGGGTGGTCTCAGGGTGACACTTAGGGACAGTGGGGTGGGTGTAGGGAGACGCGTGGGGACATGGGTGGGGTTTGGGGGACACGTGGGGACAGTGGGGTGGGGGTAGGGGGGACGTGGGGACAGTGGGGTGGGGGTGGGGGGGGACATGGGGACATGGGTGGGGGTAAGGGGGACATATGGGGACATGGGGACAGTGGGGTGGGGGTAGGGGGGACATGGGTGGGTGGAGGGGGACATGTGGGGACATGGGTGGGTGTAGGGGGATGCATGGGGACAGTGGGGTGGGGGTAGGGGGGACATGGGGACATGGGTGGGTGTAGGGGGACATATGGGGACAGTGGGGTGGGGGTAGGGGGACATATGGGGACATGGGTGGGCGTAGGGGGGACATGGGGACAGTGGGGTGGGGGTAGGGGGACATGGGTGGGTGTAGGGGGGACATGGGGACAGTGGGGTGGGGGTAGGGAGACATGGGTGGGTGTAGGGGGACACATGGGGACATGGGTGGTCTCAGGGTGACACTTAGGGACAGTGGGGTGGGTGTAGGGAGACGCGTGGGGACATGGGTGGGGTTTGGGGGACACGTGGGGACAGTGGGGTGGGGGTAGGGGGACACGTGGGGACATGGGTTGGTGTAGGGAGACGTGTGGGGACAGTGGGGTGGGGGTAGGGGGACACGTGGGGACATGGGTGGGTGTAGGGGGACATATGGGGACAGTGGGGTGGGGGTAGGGGGGACACATGGGGACATGGGTGGGGTTAGAGGGGACATGGGTGGGTGTAGGGGGATGCGTGGGGACAGAGGGGTGGGCGTAGGGGGGACATGGGGACAGTGGGGTGGGGGTAGGGGGGACATGGGTGGGTGTAGGGGGACGCATGGGGACAGTCGGGTGGGGGTAGGGGGGACGTGGGGACAGTGGGGTGGGGGTAGGGGGACATGGGGACATGGGTGGGTGTAGGGGGACACGTGGGGACATGGGTGGTCTCAGGGTGACACTTAGGGACAGTGGGGTGGGTGTAAGGGGGACAGGGGTGGGCGTAGGGGGACATGGGGACAGGGGTGGGCGTAGGGGCCAGCTGGGGCCAGCGGGGTGCGTGGGGGTGGGGGACGCCGAGAGGTTTGGGGGGGCGGAGGTGTCCCCAGCGTGTCCCCGCCGGGTCCCCAGATCATCCACACCTACACGGAGGCCGTGCGCACCGTGGACCCCTTCAAGGCGACGGGACGTCCCCACGGGCTGTGGGTGGCATTCGCCCGCTTCTACGAGGACAACGGGCAGCTGGACGACGTGAGCGGGGACAGCGGCGTCACCTCCCCCGGGGGACACCCCCAGACCCTGACTGTCCCCCCGGGTCCCCCCCAGACCCTCTCTGTCCCCCCGTGTCCCCCCAAACCCTGACTGTCCCCCCAAACCGACTCCCGTGACTGTCCCCAACCCCTGACTGTCCCCTCATGTGACCCCAACCCCTGACTGTCCCCTCCGTGTCCCCCCCAGACCCTGACTGTCCCCCCGTGTCCCCCCCAGACCCTCTCTGTCCTTCTGTGTCCCCCCAAACCCTGACTGTCCCCCTGTGTCCCCAAGCCCTGACTGTCCCCCACGTCCCCCCCAAGCCCTGACTGTCCCCACGATGTCCCCCCCAAACCCTCTCTGTCCCCCCATGTCCCCCCCAGACCCTGTCTGTCCCCCTGTGTCCCCCCAACCCCTGACTGTCCCCTCATGTGACCCCCAGACCCTGACTGTCCCCCCGTGTCCCCCCCAGACCCTCTCTGTCCCCCCGTGTCCCCCCAAACCCTGACTGTCCCCCCAAACCGACTCCCGTGACTGTCCCCAACCCCTGACTGTCCCCTCATGTGACCCCAACCCCTGACTGTCCCCTCCGTGTCCCCCCCAGACCCTGACTGTCCCCCCGTGTCCCCCCCAGACCCTCTCTGTCCCCCTGTGTCCCCCCAAACCCTGACTGTCCCCCTGTGTCCCCAACCCCTGACTGTCCCCCACGTCCCCCCCAAACCCTGACTGTCCCCACGATGTCCCCCCCAAACCCTCTCTGTCCCCCCATGTCCCCCCCAGACCCTGTCTGTCCCCCTGTGTCCCCCCAACCCCTGACTGTCCCCTCATGTGACCCCCAAACCCTGACTGTCCCCCCAAACCGACTCCCGTGACTGTCCCCAAACCCTGACTGTCCCCTCCGTGTCCCCACCAAACCCTCTCTGTCCCCCCATGTCCCCAAACCCTGACTGTCCCCCCAAACCCTGACTGTCCCCAAAATGTCCCCTCAAACTCTGACTGTCCCATGGTGTCCCCCCCAATTCCTGACTGTCCCCTGTCCCCCCAAACCCTGACTGTCCCCCCAAACCCTGACTGTCCCCCCCATGTCCCCAAACCCTGACTGTCCCCCCATGTCCCCCCCAAACCCTGACTGTCCCCCCAAACCCTGACTGTCCCCCCCATGTCCCCAAATCCTGCCTGTCCCCCCATGTCCCCCCCAAGCCCTGACTGTCCCCAAGCCCTTACTGCCCCCCATGTCCCCCCCCAAACCCTGACTGTCCCCCCATGTCCCCCCCAAACCCTGACTGTCCCCCGTGTCCCCCCCAAGCCCTGACTGTCCCCCCAAGCCCTGACTGTCCCCAAGCCCTGACTGTCCCCCCCATGTCCCCAAATCCTGCCTGTCCCCCCGAACCCTGCCTGTTCCCCCGTGCCCCCCGAACTCTGTTTGTCCCCCCCCGCTGTCCCCGCCGCCCCCTGAGTGTCCCCTCTGTCCCCAGGCCCGCACCATCCTGACCAAAGCCACCCGCGTGCGGTTCCGTCAGGTGGAGGACCTGGCCGCCGTCTGGTGCGAGTTCGGCGAGATGGAGCTGCGCCACGAGAACTACGAGGAGGCCCTACGCATCCTGCGGGTCCGTAGGGGACATTTGGGGACACCCCCGTCCCCTAACGGCACGTCCGGTTCCTTTAAGGGGACACCCCACTGCCCTAATGGCGTATCGCCGGGCCCCTTATCCGCCTCGGGAGAGATGGGGGCAGCGGGATGCTCCGTGCCGGGGGGGGGTTTGGGGGGGGAGGGGGGGGTTGTGGGGACTTTGGGGACACCGGTGACACCCCGGCTGTGTGTCCCCGTGTCCCCCCCCGCAGAAAGCCACGGCGCTTCCCGCCAAGAGGGCCGAGTACTTCGATTCCACGGAACCCGTCCAGAACCGTCTCTACAAGTCCCTCAAGGTCTGGTCCATGTTGGCCGACCTGGAAGAGAGCCTGGGCACCTTCCAGGTGGGTGACACCCCCCGTCCTGTGTCCCCCCCCCCCGCCCCGGTGTCCCCAAACCCCTCCCTGCACCCCCCCACTCCGGGCTGCCGCCCCCCCCCCCCCCCCACCCCCACCCCGTCCTCCCCTGGAGTCTGGGGGTGTCCCCTCCACCTCCCCACCGGGTGTCCCCCACCATCTTCTGCTGGTTTGGGCCCCCCCCATCTGCTACGGGGGCCCCCCCCTCCCCTCCCTCGGGACCCACGTGGCCCCCTTGACACCCCCATGTCTCCTCTGGGTGCCCCCATGGCCCTCTGGGAGTGCTCCTATGCCCCCCCCCATTCCCTCTGGGTGCCCCCCAAACCCTCCGGGTACCCCCCATGCCCCCCCAGTACCCCCCATGTCCCCTCTGGGAGTGCTCCTATGCCCCCCCCCATTCCCTCTGGGTGCCCCCATGGCTCCCCCGTCCCCTCTGGCTGCTCCCCAAACCCTCTGGGTACCCCCGTACCCCCCCAGTATCCCCCATGTCACCTCTGGGGTGCTCCTATGCCCCCCCCCCATTCCCTCTGGGTGCCCCCCAATCCCTCTGGGTGCCCCCATGGCCCCCCAATCCCTCTGGGTGCCCCCCAGTCCCTCTGGGTGCCCCCATGGCCCCCCCATTCCCTCTGGGTGCCCCCCAATCCCTCTGGGTGCCCCCATGGCCCCCCCATTCCCTCTGGGTGCCCCCCAATCCCTCTGGGTGCCCCCCATTCCCTCTGGGTGCCCCCGTGCCCCCCCAGTATCCCCCATGTCCCCTCTGGGGGTGCTCCTATGCCCCCCCCATTCCCTCTGGGTGCCCCCCAATCCCTCTGGGTGCCCCCATGGCCCCCCCGTCCCCTCTGGGTGCTCCCCAAACCCTCCGGGTACCCCCGTGCCCCCTCAGTACCCCCCATGTCCCCTCCGGGGGTGCTCCTATGCCCCCCCTCAATCCCTCTGGGTGCTCCCATGGCCCCCCCATCCCCTCTGGGTGCCCCCCATTCCCTCTGGGTGCCCCCATGCCCCCCCCATTCCCTCTGGGTGCCCCCCAATCCCTCTGGGTGCCCCCATGGCCCCCCCATCCCCTCTGGGTGCCCCCCAATCCCTCTGGGTGCCCCCCATTCCCTCTGGGTGCCCCCATGCCACCCCAGTATCCCCCATGTCCCCTCTGGGGGTGCTCCTATGCCCCCCCCCATTCCCTCTGGGTGCCCCCATGGCCCCCCCGTCCCCTCTGGCTGCTCCCCAAACCCTCTGGGTACCCCCATGCCCCCCCAGTACCCCCCATGTCCCCTCTGGGAGTGCTCCTATGCCCCCCCCCATTCCCTCTGGGTGCCCCCCAATCCCTCTGGGTGCCCCCATGGCCCCCCAATCCCTCTGGGTGCCCCCCAATCCCTCTGGGTGCCCCCATGGCCCCCCCATCCCCTCTGGCTGCTCCCCAAACCCTCCAGGTACCCCCATGCCCCCCCGGTACTCCCCATGTCCCCTCTGGGGGTGCTCCTATGCCCCCCTGTGTCCCCTCTGGGTGCCCCCCAATCCCTCTGGGTGCCCCCATGGCCCCCCCATTCCCTCTGGGTGCCCCCCAATCCCTCTGGGTGCCCCCATGGCCCCCCCGTCCCCTCTGGGTGCTCCCCAAACCCTCCGGGTACCCCCGTGCCCCCTCAGTACCCCCCATGTCCCCTCCGGGGGTGCTCCTATGCCCCCCCTCAATCCCTCTGGGTGCTCCCATGGCCCCCCCATCCCCTCTGGGTGCCCCCCATTCCCTCTGGGTGCCCCCATGCCCCCCCCATTCCCTCTGGGTGCCCCCCAATCCCTCTGGGTGCCCCCATGGCCCCCCCATTCCCTCTGGGTGCCCCCCAATCCCTCTGGGTGCCCCCCATTCCCTCTGGGTGCCCCCATGCCCCCCCAGTATCCCCCATGTCCCCTCTGGGGGTGCTCCTATGCCCCCCCCCCATTCCCTCTGGGTGCCCCTCAATCCCTCTGGGTGCCCCCCAATCCCTCTGGGTGCGCCCGTGCCCCCCCAGTACCCCCCATGTTCCCTCTGGGGGTGCTCCCATGGCCCCCTTGACACCCCCCTCTCCCCTCTGGGTGCCCCCAGCCCCTCCCATGCCCCCAGCTCTTCCCCCCCCCCCCTTTTGGCACCCCACTGTCCCCTGGGGGTGTCCCCTTTCCCCCTCCCCAGCCCCCCTGCTGTCCCCTGGGGGGCCTCGATGGGTGCTGACCCCCCCGGTGCCCCCCCCCTCCCCGTTCCAGTCCACCAAGGCGGTGTACGACCGTATCCTGGACCTGCGCATCGCCACCCCCCAGATCGTCATCAACTACGGCCTCTTCCTGGAGGAACACGGCTACTTCGAGGAGAGCTTCAAGGTGGGGCTCCGCTGACCCCCCCGGCGGGACGGGGACACCCCAGCAGGGGACTGGGACACCCCGGGGACACCCCGGAAGGGGACTGGGGACACCCTGGGGACACCCCAGTAGGGGACTGGGGACACCCCGGGGACACCCTGACACTGGGCAGGGGGCTGGAACATGGTGGGGACACCCCGACAGGGGACTGGGGACACCCCGGGGACACCCCGGCAGTGGGCAGGGGACTGGGACACCCTGGGGACACCCCAGCAGGGGACTGGGGACACCCCGGGGACACCCCGGCAGTGGGCAGGGGACTGGGACACCCCGGGGACACCCCGGAAGGGGACTGGGTACACCCTGGGGACACCCCAGTAGGGGACTGGGGACACCCCGGGGACACCCTGACACTGGGCAGGGGGCTGGAACATGGTTGGGACACCCCGACAGGGGACTGGGGACACCCCGGGGACACCCCGGCAGTGGGCAGGGGACTGGGACACCCTGGGGACACCCCAGCAGGGGACTGGGGACACCCTGGGGACACCCCAGCAGGGGACTGGGGACACCCCGGGGACACCCTGACAGTGGGCTGGGGCACCCCGGGGACACGCCAGTAGGGGACTGGGGACAATTTGGGGACACCCTGACACTGGGCAGGGGGCTGGGACATGGTGGGGACACCCCGACAGGGGACTGGGGACACCCCGGGGACACCCCAGTAGGGGACTGGGACACCCTGGGGACACCCCAGTAGGGGACTGGGGACACCCCGGGGACACCCCGGCAGTGGGAAGGGGGTGGGGACACACTGGGGACACCCCGGTAGGAAACAGGGGACACGCCGTCCAGGCAGGGGACTGGGACACCCCGGGGACACCCCGACAGGGGACACGCTGGGATGGGACTGGGGACACCCTGGGGACACCCCGGCGGGGGGCAGGGGACTGGGACACCCTGGGGACACCCCAGTAGGGGACTGGGGACACCCCGGGGACACCCCACAGCCGGGGAGGGTGTCAGGGAGATCCTGGGACACCCTGCAGTGTGGTGACAATGGTGGCAGGGTGGTGGCAGCGGTGGCAGGGCTGGTGGCATGATGGTGGCAGGGTGGTGGCAGTGGTGGCGGCAGTGGCAGTGGTGGCGGGATGGTGACAGTGGTGGTGGGATGGATGGTGACAGCGGTGGCAGGGTGGTGACAGCAGTGGTGGGATGGTGACAGTGTCAGAGCGGTGACAGCAGTGGTGGGATGGTGACAGCGGCGGCAGGGTGGTGACAGCGGTGGCATGGGATGGTGACAGCGGTGGCAGGGTGGTGACAGCAGTGGTGGGGTGGTGGCAGCAGTGGTGGGACGGATGGTGACAGCAGTGTCAGAGTGGTGGCAGCAGTGGCGGGATGGTGACAGTGGTAGTGAGGAACGGTGACAGTGGTGGTGGGACAGGATGGTGACAGCGGTGGCAGGGTGGTGACAGCAGTGGCGGGGTGGTGACAGTGGTGGTGGGACAGGATGGTGACAGCGGTGGTGGGATGGTGACGGCAGTGGTGGGACGGGATGGTGACAGTGGTGGTGGGACAGGATGGTGACAGCAGTGGCGGGGTGGTGACAGCGGTGGTGGGATGGTGACGGCAGTGGTGGGACGGGATGGTGACAGTGGTGGTGGGACAGGATGGTGACAGCGGTGGTGGGATGGTGACAGCGGTGGTGGGACGGGATGGTGACAGTGGTGGTGGGACAGGATGGTGACAGCAGTGGCGGGATGGTGACAGTGGTAGTGAGGAACGGTGACAGTGGTGGTGGGACAGGATGGTGACAGCGGTGGCAGGGTGGTGACAGCGGTGGTGGGATGGTGACGGCAGTGGTGGGACGGGATAGTGACAGCGGTGGCGGGGTGGTGACAGCGGTGGTGGGATGGTGACCGCGGTGGTGGGACGGGATGGTGACAGTGGTGGTGGGACAGGATGGTGACAGCAGTGGTGGGATGGTGACAGTGGTGGCAGGGTGGTGACAGCGGTGGTGGGATGGTGACGGCAGTGGTGGGACGGGATGGTGACGGTGGTGGGACAGGATGGTGACAGCAGTGGTGGGATGGTGACAGCGGTGGTGGGATGGTGACAGTGGTGGTGGGACAGGATGGTGACAGCAGTGGTGGGATGGTGACAGCGGTGGTGGGACGGGATGGTGACAGCGGTGGCGGGGTGGTGACAGCGGTGGCGGGGTGGTGACAGCAGTGGTGGGACGGGATGGTGACAGTGGTGGTGGGACAGGATGGTGACAGCAGTGGTGGGATGGTGACAGCGGTGGTGGGACGGGATGGTGACAGCGGTGGCGGGGTGGTGACAGCGGTGGCGGGGTGGTGACAGCAGTGGTGGGATGGTGACGGCAGTGGTGGGACGGGATGGTGACAGTGGTGGTGGGACAGGATGGTGACAGCAGTGGTGGGATGGTGACAGCAGTGGTGGGATGGTGACCGCAGTGGTGGGACGGGATGGTGACAGCGGTGGCGGGGTGGTGACAGCGGTGGTGGGATGGTGACGGCAGTGGTGGGACGGGATGGTGACAGCGGTGGCGGGGTGGTGACAGCGATGTCCCCGCAGGCCTACGAGCGGGGCATCGCCCTCTTCCGCTGGCCCAACGTGGCGGACATCTGGCACACGTACCTCAGCAAGTTCGTGGCCCGCTACGGCGGCCGCAAGCTGGAGCGGGCGCGGGACCTCTTCGAGCAGGCGCTGGACGGCTGCCCCCCAAAATACGCCAAAAGTACGGGCGCCGGGGGGGGCCGGGGGGCACGGGGCCGGGGTGTGGGGCAGGGGTGGGGCTGGTAAAGGGTGTGGGGTGGGTGTTGGGGTTGGTTATGGGGCTGTCAGGGCTGTGGGGTGGGTGTTGGGGTGGGTGTGGGGTTGGTTGTGGGTCTGACAGGGCTATGGGGTGGGTGTTGGGGTTGGTTGTGGGGCTGTCAGGGGTGTGGGGTGGGTGTCGGGGTGGGTGTGGGGCTGGCAGTGCTATGGGGTGGGTGTTGTGGTGGTTGTAGGGCGGGTGTAGGGCTTGCAAGGGGTGGTTGTGGAGTTGGTTGTGGGGCTGTCAGGGGTGTGGGGTGGGTGTTGGGGTTGGGTGTGGGATAGGTGTGGGGCTGGCAGGGCTATGGGGTGGGTGTTGGGGTTGGTTATGGGGCTGTCGGGTGTGGGGTGGGTGTTGGGGTGGTTGTGGGGTTGGCAGGGCTATGGGGTGGGTGTTGGGGTTGGTTGTGGGGCTGTCAGGGGTGTGGGGTGGGTGTTGGGGTGGTTGTGGGATTGGCAGGGCTATGGGGTGGGTGTGGGGTGGGTGTAGGGCGGGTGTAGGGCTTGCAAGGGGTGGTTGTGGGGTTGGTTGTGGGGCTGTCAGGGGTGTGGGGTGGGTGTCGGGGTGGGTGTGGGTCTGGCAGGGGTGTGGGGTGGGTGTTGGGGTTGGTTGTGGGGTGGGTGTGGGGCTGGCAGGGCTGTGGGGCGGGTGTTGGGGTTGGTTGTGGGGTGGGTGTAGGGCTTGCAAGGGGTGGTTGTGGGGTTGGTTGTGGGGCTGGCAGGGCTGTGGGGTGGGTGTCGGGGTGGGTGTGGGTCTGGCAGGGCTGTGGGGTGGGTGTCGGGGTGGGTGTCAGGATGGGTGTGGGGAGCACGTGGGGTGGTTGTGGGGCTGGGAGGGGTGGGTGTGGGGTTGGTTGTGGGGCTGGCAGGGGTGTGGGGTGGGTGTCGGGGTGGGTGTCAGGATGGGTGTGGGGAGCACGTGGGGTGGTTGTGGGGCTGGGAGGGGTGGGTGTGGGGTTGGTTGTGGGGCTGGGAGGGTGTGGGGTGCACGTGAGGTGGTTGTGGGGAGGAGTTTGGGGTGGGTGCCCCATGGGTGAGTGCCCAACTGCACATCCCCCCTGGGTGCCCCCCTGGGTGCCCCCCGTGGCCCCTCCCTGGGTATCTGTTGGGGCCCCCAACACCCCATGGAGCCCTCTCGGGTGTCCACCAGGGCCCCCCCCACCCCACGGCACCCATTGGGACACCCATCAGCCCTGGGCACCCTCTTGGGTGTCCATCAGGGCCCCCTCTCTCCTTGGGCACCCTCTTGGGTGTCCATTGGGGCACCCAACACCCTTGGACACCCACTTGGTGTCCACCAGGGCACCCAACTCCCCTCAGCACCCACTTGGGTGTCCATCAGGGCCCCGCTCTCCTTGAGTACCCTCTTGGGTGTCCATTGGGGCACCCAACACCCCATGGCACCCCTGAGCACCCATGGGGGCACCCAACACCCTTGGACACCCCCTGGGCATCCATGGGGGCACCCAACACCCTTGGATACCCACTTGGGTGTCCACCAGGGCACTCAACTCCCCTCAGCACCCACTTGGGTGTCCATCAGGGCCCCCTCTCTCCTTGAGTACCCTCTTGGGTGTCCATTGGGGCACCCAACACCCCTGAGCACCCATGGGGACACCCAACACCCCTGAGCACCTATTGGGGCACCCAACACCCTTGGACACCTCCTGGGCATCCATTGGGGCACCCAACAGCCTTGGACACCCACTTGGGTGTCCACCAGGGCACTCAACTCCCCTCAGCACCCACTTGGGTGTCCATCAGGGCCCCGCTCTCCTTGAGTACCCTCTTGGGTGTCCATTGGGGCACCCAACACCCCATGGCACCCCTGGGCACCCGTGGGGGCACCCAAGACCCTTGAGCACCCATGGGGACACCCAACACCCTTGGACACCTCCTGGGCATCCATGGGGGCACCCAACACCCCTGAGCACCCATGGAGACACCCAACACCCTTGGGCACTCCGTGGGCATCCATGGGGGCACCCAACACCCCTGAGCACCCATGGGGACACCCAACACCCCTGAGCACCCATTGGGGCAACCAACACCCTTGGACACCCTCTGGGCATCCATGGGGGCACCCAACACCCCTGAGCACCTATTGGGGCACCCAACACCCCATGGCACCCATGGGGGCACCCAACGCCCCATGGCACCCATGGGGGCACCCAACACCCCTGAGCACCCATGGAGACACCCAACACCCTTGGGCACTCCGTGGGCATCCATGGGGACACCCATCACCCCTGAGCACCCATTGGGGCACCCAACACCCTTGGACACCCCCTGGGCATCCATGGGGGCACCCAACACCCCATGGCACCCATGGGGACACCCAACACCCCTGAGCACCCATTGGGACACCCAACACCCTTGAACACCCTCTTGGGCCTTCCTGTGGTCCTCACCCCCCCCCCCCCCCCCTTCTCCCCCCCTTCCTCCCCCCCCCCCGGTGGGTGCCGGTGGGTGCCGGTGGGTGACGGCGGGTGCCCCCGCAGCCATCTACCTGCTGTACGCCCGATTGGAGGAGGAGTTTGGGCTGGCGCGCCACGCCATGGGGGTGTACGAGCGCGCCACCCGCGCCGTCCTGCCCTCCCAACAGCACCTCATGTTCAACATCTACATCAAACGCGCCGCCGAGCTCTACGGCGTCACCCACACCCGCCCCATCTACCAGAAGGCCATCGAGGTGGGTCCGCGGCGCGGGGATGGGGGGTGGGGGGGGTGGGGGGTGAGGTGGGGGGGGGGGGTAGGCGGGGAGAAGCCAGTGGGCACGGGGGTGAGGGGACATCATGTGGATGGGGGGACACCATGTGGACGTGGGGACATCATGGGGACGTGGGGACATCAAGGGGGCGTGGGGATGGGGGGACACCATGGGGACATGGGGACACCAAGGGGGCACGGGGACAAGGGGACACCATGGGGACGTGGGGACACCATGGGGACATGGGGACACCAAGGGGGCACAGGGACAAGGGGACACCATGTGGACGTGGGGACATCAAGGGGGCGTGGGGATGGGGGGACACCATGTGGATGTGGGGACACCATGGGGACGTGGGGAGACCAAGGGGGTGTGGGGATGGGGGGACACCATGTGGACGTGGGGACATCAAGGGGGCATGGGGACAAGGGGACACCATGGGGACAAGGGGACACCAAGGGGGCACAGGGATGGGGGGACACCATGTGGATGTGGGGACAAGGGGACATCAAGGGGGCGTGGGGATGGGGGGACACCATGTGGATGTGGGGACATCATGTGGACATGGGGACATCATGTGGACATGGGGACAAGGGGACACCAAGGGGGCACGGGGATGGGGGGACACCATGTGGATGTGGGGACAAGGGGACATCAAGGGGGCGTGGGGATGGGGGGACACCATGTGGATGTGGGGACACCATGGGGACATGGGGACACCAAGGGGGCACAGGGACAAGGGGACACCATGTGGATGTGGGGACACCATGGGGACATGGGGACACCAAGGGGGCACAGGGACAAGGGGACACCATGTGGACGTGGGGACATCAAGGGGGCGTGGGGATGGGGGGACACCATGGGGACAAGGGGACACCAAGGGGGCGTGGGGATGGGGGGACACCATGTGGATGTGGGGACACCATGGGGACGTGGGGACATCAAGGGGGCGTGGGGATGGGGGGACACCATGGGGACGTGGGGACATCAAGGGGGCACGGGGACAAGGGGACACCATGTGGACGTGGGGACACCAAGGGGGCACAGCGATGGGGGAACACCATGTGGGCGTGGGGACATCAAGGGGGCGTGGGGATGGGGGGACACCATGTGGATGTGGGGACACCAAGGGGGCGTGGGGACAAGGGGACACCATGTGGATGGGGGGACACCATGGGGACATGGGGACACCAAGGGGGCGTGGGGATGGGGGGACACCATGGGGACAAGGGGACACCAAGGGGGCACGGGGACAAGGTGGCACGAAGTGGGTATGGGGACAGGGACACTACATGGGGACAAGGGGCCACCAAATGGGTGTGGGGATGGGTGGACACGTGGGCATGGGGACAAGGGGACACCACGTGGACGTGGGCACCTGGGGACACCGCAGGGGGAGAAGGTGGCACCAAGTGGGGGTGGGGGGACACCAACTGCCGATGTCCCCCGGGGGTGCGGCTGTCCCTGTGGGCGCCGTTGTCCCCGTGTGTGCTGATGTCCCCATGGGTGTGGATGTCCCCATGGGTGTGGATGTCCCCGTGGGCGCTGATGTCCCTGTGGGTGCAGATGTCCCCATGGGCGCTGATGTCCCCTGTGGGCGCCGATGTCCCCCGCGGGCGCTGATGTCCCCATGGGTGCAGATGTCCCCATGGGTGCAGATGTCCCCGTGGGTGTGGATGTCCCCATGGGCGCTGATGTCCCCTGCGGGCGCTGATGTCCCCGTGTGTGCTGATGTCCCCGTGGCTGTGGGTGTCCCCATGGGTGCTGATGTCCCCACGGGCACCAGTGTCCCCTGTGGGCGCTGATGTCCCCGTGGGTGCTGATGTCCCCATGGGTGTGGATGTCCCCACGGGTGCTGATGTCCCTGTGGGTGCTGATGTCCCCCGGGAGTGCGGCTGTCCCCGCGGGCGCCGATGTCCCCCGCGGGCGCTGATGTCCCCGTGGGTGCAGATGTCCCCTGCAGGTGCTGATGTCCCCATGGGTGCAGATGTCCCCATGGGTGTGGATGTCCCCATGGGCGCTGATGTCCCCACGGGTGTGGATGTCCCCGTGGGCGCCGATGTCCCCATGGGCACCAATGTCCCCTGCAGGCGCTGATGTCCCCCGTGGGTGCTGATGTCCCCATGGGTGTGGATGTCCCCATGCGCACCAATGTCCCCTGCGGGTGCTGATGTCCCCGTGGGTGTGGATGTCCCCGTTGGCGCTGACGTCCCTGTGGGAGCAGCTGTCCCTTCGGGCACCAATGTCCCCGTGTGTGCTGATGTCCCCATGGCTGTGGGTGTCCCCCTGGGCGCCGATGTCCCCATGAGCACCAATGTCCCCCGCGGGTGCTGATGTCCCCATGGGCGCCGATGTCTCTGTGGGTGCTGATGTCCCCATGGGCGCTGATGTCCGTGTGGATGTCCCCGCGGGCGCTGATATCCCCGTGGGTGCTGATGTCCCCATGGGCGCAGATGTCCCCAAGGGTGCAGATGTCCCTGTGTGCGCTGATGTCCCCATGGGTGTGGATGTCCCCGTGGGTGCCGATGTCCCCTGTGGGCGCTGATGTCCCCGTGGGTGTGGATGTCCCCATGGGCGCTGATGTCCCCATGGGTGCAGATGTCCCCATGGGCGCCGATGTCTCTGTGGGTGCAGATGTCCCCATGGGCGCTGATGTCCCCTGTGGGCGCCGATGTCCCCACGGGCACCAATGTCCCCTGCGGGCGCTGATGTCCCCGTGGGTGCTGATGTCCCCATGGGCGCTGATGTCCCCATGGGTGTGGATGTCCCCATGGGTGTGGATGTCCCCATGGGCGCTGATGTCCCCATGGGTGCAGATGTCCCCATGGGCGCCGATGTCTCTGTGGGTGCAGATGTCCCCATGGGCGCTGATGTCCCCTGTGGGCGCCGATGTCCCCACGGGCACCAATGTCCCCTGCGGGCGCTGATGTCCCCGTGGGTGCTGATGTCCCCATGGGCGCTGATGTCCCCATGGGTGTGGATGTCCCCATGGGTGTGGATGTCCCCATGGGCGCCGATGTCCCCCGCGGGTGCTGATGTCCCCACGGGTGCTGATGTCCCCGTTGGCGCCAACGTCCCTGTGGGTGCTGATGTCCCCCGGGGGTGCGGCTGTCCCCGGGGGCGCCGATGTCCCCCGCGGGCGCTGAGGTCCCCGTGACGCCGGCAGGTGCTGGGTGACGACGCGGCGCGGGAGCTGTGCCTGCGCTTCGCCGACATGGAGTGCAAACTGGGAGAGGTGGACCGGGCGCGCGCCATCTACACCTACTGCTCCCAGATCTGCGACCCCCGGGTGAGCACCCAACGGGGGGGGGCACCCAAGGGGGGGGGGTGGGGGGGAGGGCACCCAACGGGGAACCCGTCGGAGCAGGGGGACACCCAGTGGGGCGGTTCTTGGGGTTGGGGGGCACCCAATGGAGGGTGGCAGCCAACAAGGGGGGGTGGGACACCCATCAGAGCAGGGGGGGCACCCAGTGGGTGGGGGGCACCCAACAGGGAACCCATCGGAGCAGGGGGGGCACCCAACGGAGGGTGACACCCAACAAGGGGTGGGGGGGACACCCATCGGAGCAGGGGGGGCACCCAGTGGGTGGGGGGCACCCAACAGGGAACCCATCGGAGCAGGGGGGGCACCCAACGGAGGGTGGCACCCAACAAGGAGTGGGGGGGACACCCATCAGAGTGGGGGGGGCACCCAGTTGGACAGTCCTTGGGGTTGGGGGGCACCCATCGGAGATAGGGGAGCACCCATTGGAGGGTGGCACCCAACAAGGGGGGGTGGGACACCCATCAGAGCAGGGGGGGCACCCAGTGGGTGGGGGGCACCCAACAGAGAACCCATCAGAGCGGGGGGGGCACCCATTGGGACAGTCCTTGGGGTTGGGGGGCACCCATCAGAGATGGGGGAGCACCCATTGGAGGGTGGCACCCAACAAGGAGGGGGGGCACCCAGTGGGGCTGTCCTTGGGGTTGGGGGGCACCCAACGGAGGATGGCAGCCAACAAGGGGGGGTGGGACACCCATCAGAGCAGGGGGGGCACCCAGTGGGTGGGGGGCACCCAACAGGGAACCCATCGGAGCAGGGGGGGCACCCGTCGGAGGGTGGCACCCAACAAGGAGGGGGGGGGCACCCATCGGAGGGTGGCACCAACAAGGAGGGGACACACACCCATCGGAGCTGGGGGGCACCCAGTGGGTGGGTGGCACCCAACAGGGAACCCATCAGAGCGGGGGGGGCACCCATTGGGACAGTCCTTGGGGTTGGGGGGCACCCATCAGAGATGGGGGAGCACCCATTGAAGGGTGGCACCCAACAAGGGGTGGGGGGGACAACCATCAGAGTGGGGGGGACACCCAGTGGGGCAGTCCTTGGGGTTGGGGGGCACCCATTGGAGCGGGGGGGGGGGCACTCAGTGGGGCACCCAGGATGTCTCCAGAGCCACACGGGTGCCATGTGCCAGGGATGTCCCCAAGACCAGCGATGTCCCCAGGGCCACACGGGTGCCATGTGCCAGGGATGTCCCCAAGACCAGCGATGTCCCCAGTGCCACGTGGGTGCCATGTGCCAGGGATGTCCCCAAGACCAGGGCTGTCCCCAGTGCCACATGGGTGCCACGTGCCAGGGATGTCCCCAAGACCAGGGCTGTCCCCAGTGCCACACGTGTGTCCATCACCAGGGATGTCCCCAAGACCAGTGATGTCCCCGGCGCCACACGGGTGTCCATCACCAGGGATGTCCCCAAGACCAGCGATGTCCCCAGTGCCACACGGGTGCCATGTGCCAGGGATGTCCCCAAGACCAGCGATGTCCCCAGTGCCACGTGGGTGCCATGTGCCAGGGATGTCCCCAAGACCAGGGCTGTCCCCAGTGCCACATGGGTGCCACGTGCCAGGGATGTCCCCAAGACCAGGGCTGTCCCCAGTGCCACACGTGTGTCCATCACCAGGGATGTCCCCAAGACCAGTGATGTCCCCGGCGCCACACGGGTGTCCATCACCAGGGATGTCCCCAAGACCAGTGATGTCCCCAGGGCCACATGGGTGTCCATCACCAGGGATGTCCCCAAGACCAGCGATGTCCCCGGCGCCACACGGGTGTCCATCACCAGGGATGTCCCCAAGACCAGCGATGTCCCCGGTGCCACACGGGTGTCCATCACCAGGGCTGTCCCCAAGACCAGTGATGTCCCCAGTGCCACATGGGTGTCCAGCACCAGGGATGTCCCCAAGACCAGCGATGTCCCCAGGGCCACACGGGTGTCCATCACCAGGGATGTCCCCAAGACCAGTGATGTCCCCAGGGCCACATGGGTGTCCATCACCAGGGATGTCCCCAAGACCAGCGATGTCCCCGGCGCCACACGGGTGTCCATCACCAGGGATGTCCCCAAGACCAGCGATGTCCCCGGTGCCACACGGGTGTCCATCACCAGGGCTGTCCCCAAGACCAGTGATGTCCCCAGTGCCACATGGGTGTCCAGCACCAGGGATGTCCCCAAGACCAGCGATGTCCCCAGGGCCACACGGGTGTCCATCACCAGGGATGTCCCCAAGACCAGTGATGTCCCCAGGGCCACATGGGTGTCCATCACCAGGGATGTCCCCAAGACCAGCGATGTCCCCGGCGCCACACGGGTGTCCATCACCAGGGATGTCCCCAAGACCAGCGATGTCCCCGGTGCCACACGGGTGTCCATCACCAGGGCTGTCCCCAAGACCAGTGATGTCCCCAGTGCCACATGGGTGTCCAGCACCAGGGATGTCCCCAAGACCAGCGATGTCCCCAGGGCCACACGGGTGTCCATCACCAGGGATGTCCCCAAGACCAGTGATGTCCCCAGTGCCACATGGGTGTCCATCACCAGGGATGTCCCCAAGACCAGCGATGTCCCCGGCGCCACACGGGTGTCCATCACCAGGGATGTCCCCAAGACCAGCGATGTCCCCGGTGCCACACGGGTGTCCATCACCAGGGCTGTCCCCAAGACCAGTGATGTCCCCAGTGCCACATGGGTGTCCAGCACCAGGGATGTCCCCAAGACCAGCGATGTCCCCAGGGCCACACGGGTGTCCATCACCAGGGATGTCCCCAAGACCAGTGATGTCCCCAGGGCCACATGGGTGTCCATCACCAGGGATGTCCCCAAGACCAGCGATGTCCCCGGCGCCACACGGGTGTCCATCACCAGGGCTGTCCCCAAGACCAGTGATGTCCCCAGTGCCACATGGGTGTCCAGCACCAGGGATGTCCCCAAGACCAGCGATGTCCCCAGGGCCACACGGGTTTCCATCACCAGGGCCATCCCCAAGACCGGAGCCTTCTCCACCACCACATGGATCCTCAGCACCCACCACATCCCCGGTGCCGTGAGGTGCCACCCCGTCACCGTGGTGTCCCCTCATGTGTGTGTGTGTGTGTGTGCGCGTGTGTGTCCCCGCAGATCACGGCCACCTTCTGGCAGACCTGGAAGGACTTTGAGATCCGTCACGGCAACGAGGACACCATCCGGGAGATGCTGCGCATCAAACGCAGCGTTCAGGCCACCTACAACACCCAGGTCAACTTCATGGCCTCCCAGATGCTCAAGGTCTACAGCAACGCCACCGGCACCGGTGAGCGGGGTGGGGGGGGAGCACCCATGGGTGCTGGGTGGTGTGCGTGGGTGGGGGAGCGCCCACGGGTGGCGGGGAGCGGGTGTGGGGTGGTCACGGGCGTGGGGAGCAGCCATGGGTGCTGGGGAGCAGCCAGGGGGATGGGGAGCAGCCATGGGTGTGAGGAGCACCCACAGAGTGGGCACTGGGGAGCACCCATGGGTGCTGAGGAGGTGGTTTTGGGGCGCTAGAGGCATGGGGAGCGCCCACGGGTGGTGGGGAGCAGGTGTGAGGTGGTCACGGGCGTGGGGAGCAGCCACGGGGATGGGGAGCAGCCACGGGTGTGAGGAGCACCCACGGGTGTGAGGAGCACCCACAGGGTGGGCACTGGGGAGCACCCATGGGTGCTGAGGAGGTGGTTTTGGGGCGCTAGAGGCATGGGGAGCACCCAAGGGTGCTGGGGAGCAGTTTGGGGTGGTTATGGCATGGGGAGCAGCCACAGGTGTGAGGAACACCCATGGGGTGTGCACCAGGGAGCACCCATGGGTGCTGCGGGAGCAGTGCGGGTGGGGGGAGCGCCCACGGGTGGTGGGGAGCGGGTGTGGGGTGGTCACGGGCGTGGGGAGCAGCCATGGGTGCTGGGGAGCAGCCATGGGGATGGGGAGCAGCCATGGGTGTGAGGAGCACCCAAGGGTGTGAGGAGCACCCACAGGGTGGGCGCTGGGGAGCACCCATGGGTGCTGAGGAGGTGGTTTTGGGGCGCTAGAGGCATGGGGAGCACCCACGGGTGGTGGGGAGCAGTTTGGGGTGGTTATGGCATGGGGAGCAGCCACAGGTGTGAGGAACACCCATGGGGTGTGCACCAGGGAGCACCCATGGGTGCTGGGTGGTGTGCGTGGGTGGGGGGAGCGCCCACGGGTGCTGGGGAGTTGGTTTTGGGGCGCTAGAGGCATGGGGAGCACCCATGGGTTCTGGGGAGCAATTTGGGGTGGTTATGGCATGGGGAGCAGCCATGGGTGTGAGGAGCACCCATGGGTGTGAGGAGCACCCACAGGGTGGGCACTGGGGAGCACCCATGGGTGCTGAGGAGGTGGTTTTAGGGCGCTAGAGGCATGGGGAGCACCCAAGGGTGCTGGGGAGCAATTTGGGGTGGTTATGGCATGGGGAGCAGCCACAGGTGTGAGGAGCACCCATGGGTGTGAGGAGCACCCACAGGGTGGGCACTGGGAAGCACCCATGGTTTTGGGTGCGCTAGAGGCGGTTTTGGGGTGGAGGTGGTTTTGGGGCGCTAGAGGCATGGGGAGCACCCATGGGTGCTGGGGAGCAGTTTGGGGTGGTTATGGCATGGGGAGCAGCCACAGGTGTGAAGAGCACCCATGGGTGTGAGGAACACCCATGGGGTGGGCACCAGGGAGCACCCATGGGTGCTGCGGGAGCAGTGCGGGTGGGGGGAGCGCCCACGGGTGGTGGGGAGCGGGTGTGGGGTGGTCACGGGCGTGGGGAGCAGCCACGGGGATGGGGAGCACCCACGGGTGTGAGGAGCACCCACAGGGTGGGCACTGGGGAGCACCCATGGGTGCTGAGGAGGTGGTTTTGGGGCGCTAGAGGCATGGGGAGCGCCCACGGGTGGTGGGGAGCAGTTTGGGGTGGTTATGGCATGGGTGTGAGGAGCACCCATGGGTGTGAGGAGCACCCACAGGGTGGGCACTGGGAAGCACCCATGGTTTTGGGTGCGCTAGAGGCGGTTTTGGGGCGGAGGTGGTTTTGGGGCGCTAGAGGCATGGGGAGCACCCATGGGTGCTGGGGAGCAGTTTGGGGTGGTTATGGCATGGAGAGCAGCCACAGGTGTGAGGAGCACCCATGGGTGAGAGGAACACCCATGGGGTGGGCACCAGGGAGCACCCATGGGTGCTGCGGGAGCAGTGCGGGTGGGGGGAGCGCCCACGGGTGGTGGGGAGCGGGTGTGGGGTGGTCATGGGTGTGGGGAGCAGCCACGAGGTTGGGGAGCAGCCATGGGTGTGAGGAGCACCCAAGGGTGTGAGGAGCAACCACGGGGTGGGCACCAGGGAGCACCCATGGGTGCTGGGTGGTGTGCGTGGGTGGGGGGAGCACCCACGGGTGGTGGGGAGCAGGTGTGGGGTGGTCATGGGGAGTACCCACAGGGGTGAGGAGCACCCATGGGCACCCGTCATGGGCAGGGGACCATGGGGACACCCAACGTGGGGAGGGGGACATGGGGACACCCAACGTGGACAGGGGGACATGGGGACACCCAACGTGGGGAGGGGGATGATGGGGACACCCAACATGGACAGGGGGACAATGGGGACACCCAACGTGGGAAGGGGGATGATGGGGACACCCAATGTGGACAGAGGGACATGGGGACACCCAACGTGGACAGGGGGACATGGGGACACCCAACGTGGGGAAGGGGATGATGGGGACACCCAACGTGGGGAAGGGGATGATGGGGACACCCAACGTGGACAGAGGGACATGGGGACACCCAACGTGGGGAGGGGGACAATGGGGACACCCAACGTGGGAAGGGGGATGATGGGGACACCCAACATGGACAGGGGGACAATGGGGACACCCAACGTGGGGAGGGGGATGATGGGGACACCCAACGTGGACAGGGGGACATGGGGACACCCAACGTGGGGAGGGGGATGATGGGGACACCCAACGTGGGGAGGGGGACATGGGGACACCCAACGTGGACAGGGGGACATGGGGACACCCAACGTGGGGAGGGGGATGATGGGGACACCCAACGTGGGGAGGGGGACATGGGGACACCCAACGTGGACAGGGGGACATGGGGACACCCAACGTGGGGAGGGGGATGATGGGGACACCCAACGTGGACAGGGGGACATGGGGACACCCAACGTGGGGAGGGGGATGATGGGGACACCCAATGTGGGGAGGGGGACATGGGGACACCCAATGTGGACAGGGGGATGATGGGGACACCCAACGTGGGGAGGGGGACAATGGGGACACCCAACGTGGACAGGGGGACATGGGGACACCCAACGTGGGGAGGGGGATGATGGGGACACCCAACGTGGACAGGGGGACATGGGGACACCCAACGTGGGGAGGGGGATGATGGGGACACCCAATGTGGGGAGGGGGACATGGGGACACCCAACGTGGACAGGGGGACATGGGGACACCCAACGTGGGGAGGGGGATGATGGGGACACCCAACGTGGGGAGGGGGACATGGGGACACCCAACGTGGACAGGGGGACATGGGGACACCCAACGTGGGGAGGGGGATGATGGGGACACCCAACGTGGACAGGGGGACATGGGGACACCCAACGTGGGGAGGGGAATGATGGGGACACCCAACGTGGGGAGGGGGACAATGGGGACACCCAACGTGGACAGGGGGACATGGGGACACCCAACGTGGGGAGGGGGATGATGGGGACACCCAATGTGGGGAGGGGGACATGGGGACACCCAATGTGGACAGGGGGATGATGGGGACACCCAACGTGGGGAGGGGGACAATGGGGACACCCAACGTGGGAAGGGGGATGATGGGGACACCCAACATGGACAGGGGGACAATGGGGACACCCAACGTGGGGAGGGGGATGATGGGGACACCCAATGTGGACAGGGGGACAATGGGGACACCCAACGTGGGAAGGGGGATGATGGGGACACCCAACGTGGACAGAGGGACATGGGGACACCCAACGTGGACAGGGGGACATGGGGACACCCAACGTGGGGAAGGGGATGATGGGGACACCCAACGTGGGGAAGGGGATGATGGGGACACCCAACGTGGACAGAGGGACATGGGGACACCCAACGTGGGGAGGGGGACAATGGGGACACCCAACGTGGGAAGGGGGATGATGGGGACACCCAACGTGGACAGGGGGACATGGGGACACCCAACGTGGGGAGGGGGATGATGGGGACACCCAACGTGGACAGGGGGACAATGGGGACACCCAACGTGGACAGGGGGACATGGGGACACCCAACGTGGGGAGGGGGATGATGGGGACACCCAATGTGGGGAGGGGGACATGGGGACACCCAACGTGGACAGGGGGACATGGGGACACCCAACGTGGGGAGGGGGATGATGGGGACACCCAACGTGGACAGGGGGACATGGGGACACCCAACGTGGGGAGGGGGATGATGGGGACACCCAACGTGGGGAGGGGGACAATGGGGACACCCAAGGTGGGGAGGGGGACATGGGGACACCCAACGTGGGGAGGGGGATGATGGGGACACCCAATGTGGGGAGGGGGACATGGGGACACCCAATGTGGACAGGGGGATGATGGGGACACCCAACGTGGGGAGGGGGACAATGGGGACACCCAACGTGGACAGGGGGACATGGGGACACCCAACGTGGGGAGGGGGATGATGGGGACACCCAACGTGGACAGGGGGACAATGGGGACACCCAAGGTGGGGAGGGGGACATGGGGACACCCAACGTGGGGAGGGGGATGATGGGGACACCCAACGTGGGGAGGGGGACATGGGGACACCCAATGTGGGGAGGGGGATGATGGGGACACCCAACGTGGGGAGGGGGACATGGGGACACCCAACGTGGGGAGGGGGACAATGGGGACACCCAACGTGGACAGGGGGACATGGGGACACCCAACGTGGGGAGGGGGATGATGGGGACACCCAACGTGGACAGGGGGACAATGGGGACACCCAACGTGGGGAGGGGGACATGGGGACACCCAATGTGGGGAGGGGGATGATGGGGACACCCAACGTGGGGAGGGGGACAATGGGGACACCCAACGTGGACAGGGGGACATGGGGACACCCAACGTGGGGAGGGGGATGATGGGGACACCTAACGTGGGGAGGGGGACAATGGGGACACCCAACGTGGGGAGGGGGATGATGGGGACACCCAACGTGGACAGGGGGACATGGGGACACCCAAGGTGGGGAGGGGGACATGGGGCCCCTCCTGGCCATCAGGGGACCTGCCCCCACCAGTGACGTCCCCGCTGTCCCCAGTGTCGGACCTGGCCCCGGGGCAGAGCGGACTGGACGACATGAAGCTGCTGGAGCAGCGGGCGGAGCAGTTGGCGGCCGACGCCCAGCGGGACACGCCCCGCCCCAAGGACAAGGTTCTCTTCGTCAGGTGGGTGCTGCCACCCCCGTCCCACCCCCGTGAGGGCCTTGGGGCATCTGGGGACTGTCACCTCCAGGGGGCCACCACTCCCCAACCCCTCGTGAAGGTCCTCGTGGTCATCTGGGGACTGTCACCTCCATGGGCCACCCCCATCCCACCCCCACGAGGGCCTCGTGGTCATCTGGGGACTGTCACCTCCATGGGGCCACCCCTGTCCCACCACGTGAAGGTCCTCGTGGTCATCTGGGGACTGTCACCTCCATGGGGCCACCCCTGTCCCACCACGTGAAGGTCCTCGTGGTCATCTGGGGACTGTCACCTCCATGGGGCCACCCTTGTCCCACCCCCATGAGGGCCTTGTGGTCATCTGGGGACTGTCACCTCCATGGGGCCACCCCTGTCCCACCCCCACGAGGGCCTCGTGGTCATCTGGGGACTGTCACCTCCATGGGGCCACCCCTGTCCCACCCCCACGAGGGCCTCGTGGTCATCTGGGGACTGTCACCTCCATGGGGCCACCACTCTCCCACCCCATGTGGAGGTCCTCATGGTCATCTGGGGACTGTCACCTCCATGGGGCCACCCCTGTCCCACCCCCACGAGGGCCTCGTGGTCATCTGGGGACTGTCACCTCCATGGGGCCACCCCTGTCCCACCCCCACGAGGGCCTCGTGGTCATCTGGGGACTGTCACCTCCATGGGGCCACCACTCTCCCACCCCATGTGGAGGTCCTCATGGTCATCTGGGGACTGTCACCTCCATGGGGCCACCCCTGTCCCACCCCCACGAGGGCCTCGTGGTCATCTGGGGACTGTCACCTCCATGGGGCCACCACTCTCCCACCCCATGTGGAGGTCCTCATGGTCATCTGGGGACTGTCACCTCCATGGGGCCACCCCTGTCCCACCCCCACGAGGGCCTCGTGGTCATCTGGGGACTGTCACCTCCATGGGGCCACCCCTGTCCCACCCCCACGAGGGCCTCGTGGTCATCTGGGGACTGTCACCTCCATGGGGCCACCACTCTCCCACCCCATGTGGAGGTCCTCATGGTCATCTGGGGACTGTCACCTCCATGGGGCCACCCCTGTCCCACCCCCACGAGGGCCTCGTGGTCATCTGGGGACTGTCACCTCCATGGGGCCACCCCTGTCCCACCCCCACGAGGGCCTCGTGGTCATCTGGGGACTGTCACCTCCATGGGGCCACCACTCTCCCACCCCATGTGGAGGTCCTCATGGTCATCTGGGGACTGTCACCTCCATGGGGCCACCCCTGTCCCACCCCCACGAGGGCCTCGTGGTCATCTGGGGACTGTCACCTCCATGGGGCCACCACTCTCCCACCCCATGTGGAGGTCCTCATGGTCATCTGGGGACTGTCACCTCCATGGGGCCACCCCTGTCCCACCCCCACGAGGGCCTCGTGGTCATCTGGGGACTGTCACCTCCATGGGGCCACCCCTGTGTCCCCCCCCTTGAGGACAGGGTCCCCTTGGGCCCGTGGGGGACGTCCCCCCGTCCCCTCTCACCCTCCTGAGCCCCCCCCCGTGGGTGTCCTCTCCCCCCCATGGCTGACCCCCCCCCCACGACTGTCCCCCCCACCCCATGGGTGCCCCCCCCGTGGGTGCCCCCCACCCACAGGTGTCCCCCCCCCCCCCCCCACGAGTGTCCCCCCCCACCCCATGGGTGTCCCCCTGTGGGTGTTCTCCCCCCCCCGTGGGTGCCCCCCCCCCCGTGGGTTGACACTCCCCCCCCCTCGTGGGTGCCCCCCCCCCCATGGGTGCCCCCCCCATGGGTTGTCACTCCCTCCCCCCCGTGGGTGCCCCCCCCCCCATGGGTGCCCCCCCCCGTGGGTGTGGCCCCCCCCGTGGGTTGTCACTCCCCCCCCCCCCGTGGGTGCCCCCCCCCCATGGGTGCCCCCCCCGTAGGTGTGGCCCCCCCAATGATTCTCCCCCCACCCCATGTGTGCCCCCCCCGTGGGTGCCCCCCCGTGGGTGTGTGTGTCCCCCCCGCCCCCGTGGGTGCCCCCCCCATGATTGCCCCCCCACCTCATGGGTGCCCCCCCCGTGGGTTGTCACTCCCCCCCCCCCCGTGGGTGCCCCCCCCATGGGTGCCCCCCCGTGGGTGTGGCCCCCCCCAATGATTCTCCCCCCACCCCATGAGTGCCCCCCCCGTGGGTGTGGCCCCCCCCCAAGATTCTCCCCCCACCCCATGAGTGCCCCCCCCGTGGGTGCCCCCCCGTGGGTGTGTGTGTGTCCCCCACCTCATGGGTGCCCCCCCCATGGGTTGTCACTCCCCCCCCCCGTGGGTGCCCCCCCCCCCCATGGGTGCCCACCCCGTGGGTGTGGCCCCCCCCAATGATTCTCCCCCCACCCCATGAGTGCCCCCCCCGTGGGTGCCCCCCCCGTGGGTTGTCACTCCCTCCCCCCCCGTGGGTGCCCCCCCCCGCCCCGTGGGTGCCCCCCCGTGGGTGCCCCCGGTGGTGACGGTGCCGGGGGGGGGGGGGGGGCGCAGGGCGGAGGGCCCCGGGGGGGGTCTGTCCCAGCAGGGGAACCCCGACGAGATCGACCTCGGGGACGAGGACGAGCCTGAGCCCGACGGTACGGGGGGGGGACACGGGGGGGACACGGGGGATGGAGGGGGGGGACAGGGGGACACGGGGGGACATGGGGACATGGGGATGGAGGGGGGGGACAGGGGGACCACGGGGG
>NW_028126752.1:0-14608 GCF_965231255.1 Vanellus vanellus
CTTCCCGCCCCGCCAGGCCCCGCCCCCTCCGCCGGCGCCGCCGCCCAATGGGAGCGCGCCGCGGACGCCGCGTCCAATGGCAAGCGGGGGAAGGGGCGGGAACAAAGCGAGGCGCACGCGCAGTGCTTCCTCCACGCTGATTGGCCGCCGGCGGGGTGAGCCGCGCGCATGCGCGGTGCCGCGCTCCCCGCGCATGCGCTGTGCCCCCCCCCCCCCCCCCCGTTCACTCTGGAGCCTATTGACGGCGCCGTTAACAAAAACCACAACTCAGCCGCGATTTGCCCCAAAGCCGCCGTTTTTTGGGTTTGTTTTTTTTTTTTAGGATTTTTTTCACTCCTTTCCCGCCTCCTCCTCGGCGTAGCGCTCCTGCAGGTCGGCCACGTTGTCGACGGAGACCCTGCGCCAGCCGGTGGGCCCCACGTAGTAGACGGTGACCCGGCCCCCCGAGTAAGCGTCGCGGCGGGCCGCCTGGTAGATGGCGCGGCGGGCTAGCGCGCAGGCGGCCTCCGGGTCCAGGTCGCGCCGGTAGCCGCGGTCCAGCACCCCGTAGGCGTAGGTGGAGCCCGAGCCCACGGCGAAGGCCTGGCCCGGCACCCGCGTGCCCTCGCTGTCCACGTAGTACAGCCCTGGGGGGGGGAAGAGGAGTGGTAGCCACCGGGGCTACCCACGAGGACCTGGTGGCCACCGGGACCAGGGGCCCAAGGATAGACCCCCACCGTGGCCACCGGCCCACCTGGGGACTAGTGACCCCCACTTGTGGCTACCAACCCCCTGGGGACTAGTGACAGCCGCCTGTGGCTACCAAGCCCCCTGGGGACTAGCAACACCCGCCTGTGGCTACCAAGCCCCCTGGGGACTAGTGCCCTCAACCCATGGCTACCAATCCCCTAGGGACTAGTGATCGCTTGCCCATGGCCACTGACCCCTCAAGGCCCAAAACCTTGCCCCGTGGCCACCAACCCCGTGGCCACCAACCCCCTGCAGACCTTGCCCCGTGGCCACCACCCCCTCCAGACCCAAGACCTCGCCCCGTGGCCACCAACCCCATGGCCACCAACCCCCTCCAGACCCAAGACCTCGCCCTGTGGCCACCAACCCCGTGGCCACCAACCCCCTCCAGACCCAAGACCTCGCCCTGTGGCCACCAACCCCGTGGCCACCAAGCCCTCCAGACCCAAGACCTCGCCCCGTGGCCACCAACCCCGTGGCCACCAACCCCCTCCAGACCCAAGACCTCGCCCCGTGGCCACCACTCCCTCCAGACCCAAGACCTCGCCCCGTGGCCACCAACCCCGTGGCCACCAAGCCCTCCAGACCCAAGACCTCGCCCCGTGGCCACCAACCCCTCCAGACCCAAGACCTCTCCCCATGGCCACCAACCCCGTGGCCACCAACCCCTCCAGACCCAAGACCTCGCCCCGTGGCCACCAACCCCGTGGCCACCAGCCCCCTCCAGACCCAAGACCTCGCCCCGTGGCCACCACTCCCTCCAGACCCAAGACCTCGCCCCGTGGCCACCAACCCCGTGGCCACCAGCCCCCTCCAGACCCAAGACCTCGCCCCGTGGCCACCAACCCCCTCAAGACCCAAGACCTCTCCCCGTGGCCACCAACCCCATGGCCACCAACCCCCTCCAGACCCAAGACCTCGCCCTGTGGCCACCAACCCCGTGGCCACCAACCCCTCCAGACCCAAGACCTCGCCCCGTGGCCACCAACCGCCCCCCCCGACCTCTCCCCGTGGCCCCCAGCGCCGCCCCCCACCTGGCCCCCTCTTGTCCCAGCCGCAGATCATGGTGCCCATGCTGAGCCCCATCCCCTTGTACTGGTAGACCATGTTGGCTAGCAGCTTGGAGGCGGCGGCCACCGAGATGGGCTCCTTGTTGCGCAGCTCGTAGACGCGGCACTGGCGGGCCAGCAGGCGCTGCCAGAAGCTGCAGTCGGCGGCGCCCCCCGCCATGGTGCCCAGCAGCGCCGCGTTGATCTCGATCACCTTCTGCACCGTCTGCGAGGCGATGTAGGAGCCCGCCGTGGCCCGCGAGTCCACGGCCACCACCACCCCCTGCGCCACCTGCCGGCGGGAGGCACGCGGGTCAGCGGGGGGGGGGGTCTATGTGGCCATGGGGGACCACCACGGGGCTCCTGTGGGGACGTGGGGGCTCTACGTGGCCATGGGGGTCCACCACGGGGCTCCTGTGGGGACTTGGGGTCTTCACGTGGCCATGGAGTCCCACCACAGGGCTTCTAAGGGGACTTGGGGTCTTCACGTGGCCATGGGGGTCCACCACGGGGCTTCTAGGAGGCCACAGGGCTCCTGATGTGGCCACAGGGCTTCTATGTGGCCATGGAGTCCCATCACAGAACTTCTATGGGGACTTGGGGTCTTCACGTGGCCATGGGGGCCCACCACGGGGCTTCTATGGGGCCATGGGGCTCTACGTGGCCATGGGGGCTCACCACAGGGCTTCTATGGGGACTTGGGGTCTTCACGTGGCCATGGGGGCCCACCACGGGGCTTCTAGGAGGCCACAGGGCTCCTGATGTGGCCACAGGGCTTCTATGTGGCCACGGAGTCCCATCACAGGGCTTCTATGGGGCCATGGGGCTCTATGTGGCCATGGGGGACCATCACAGGGCTTCTATGGGGACTTGGGGTCTTTATGTGGCCATGGGGGACCACCACAGGGCTTCTATGGGGCCATGAGGCTCCTAATGTGACCACGGGGCTTCTACGTGGCCATGGGGGACCACCATGGGGCTTCTATGAAGACATGGGGCTCTACGTAGCCATGGAGTCCCACCACAGGGCTTCTGTGGGGACCTGGGGTCTTTATGTGGCCATGGGGGCCCACCACAGGGCTTCTATGGGGACGTGGGGCTCCTAATGTGGCCATGGGGCTTCTACATGGCCATGAGGGACCACTATAGGGCTTCCACATGGCCATGGGGCTCCTATGGGGCCGTGGGGTCCCCCCATGGGGCTTCGGGGTCCCCACAGGGAGAGATCACCCCCTCGGGCATCTCTGGGGGGCACTGCGCTCCCACCGCGGGGTCGGGGGGGCCCTATAGACAAACATCAGCCCCACAGGAGCTTCGATAGGAGCTCCGGTGTCCCGCTATGGGGCTTTGGGGGTCCCTATGGGGAAGCTCAGCCCCACGGCGGGTCTGGGGGTCCCCCCACAGGGCTCTGGGGGTCCCCAACCCCCCCACGACCCCCCCGACCCACCTTAAAGGCCAGGGTGGTGGTGCCGTGCAGCATGTGGATGCCGGGCCCGGGAAGGTGGGTCTCTGCCCCCCACGGCGGTGCGGCGAACGCCTCCGGGGGTCCGGTGCGGTGCCGGGGGGCGGTGAGGAGCGGGAAAGCGGCGGGAGGCGTGTGGGGGAGCTCGGGAGCGCGGAGGACGCTGGCCAGCGCCATCTTGGAGCGGCGGCTGCGCCGCAAAATGGCGGCGGCGGAGGAGGGCGGCGCGCCGCGCATGCGCCGGGCGGCGCGTTGCCAGGCAACGCCGCCCGAGCCGGCCGCGCGTTGCCGGGCAACGAGGGCGCCATGTTGGATGAGGGCATGACGCAGCGGCGCCGGCCGCGCTGCCGCCCCGCCCCGCCCCTCGGGGGGCTACGTCAGGTGCGGGGGGGCGGGCGCGGGAAAGGGGGCGGGGTCTCACCTGGGAAGATGGCGGCGGGCAGCGGCGGGGTGGCCCAGGGGAACGAGGCTGGGGGGGGCGTGGACTGAATGAGAAGGGGCGGGGTCTGGGGTGGGCTGTTGGGGGTGGGGCGGGGCTAGGGCAAGAAGGGGCGGGGCTTGGAGGGCGAGAGGCGGGGCTAAGCAAATAGCAGAGGAATACCAGGGTGGGGGGAAGGGGGCGTGGCTCAGAAAACGAGGGGTGGGGCTTGGGTAGTGCTAAGAGGCGTGGCTTATGGATATGTGGGCAGAGCTGAATAGAAGTGGGCGGGGTTTGGAACAGGGAACCGCGGGGTTGTATGGTGGAAAGGGGGCGTGGCTTGGGAGTCGGGGGCGTGGCTTTAGGAAAGGGGAGGGGCTTGTCTCGAGTGGGCGGGGCTTGGGGATGGCCAAAACAAGATTTGGGGCAAAACCGTCGGGTTTCGGGGTTGCTCACCAGAGGCCGGAGGGGTCACCAACCCCCTATAGGCGCTGCCCACCTGGGGGAGCCGCAAAGCATGCTGGGTAATGTGCCACACCCAACATGGCGGCACTGCAGGGAGGGGGGGCGTGGCCTCACCTGCCATGGCGAGGGGGTGCGGCGGGAGGGGGGGCGCTCCGGGGGGGCCGAGCGGCTGTGTGGGGCGGTTTGGGGTGAAACCTCACCCTTTTGGGGGTGAAACCTCACCTTTTTTTGGTGATAATTAAGGGAGCCCCCCCCCCCAGCCCCTTACCTCACCACTTGCCCGCTCAGCTGCCGGCGGGGCTGGGGGGGGACTGGAAGGGAAGGAGATGTTTTTGGAGGGTGTGGAGGAAAGAAGGGGGGGGAGTGAAACCTTTAAAAAAACTGGGGGGGGATACGGCCTACCTGTCTGTGCCGGGGAGGTGACGCCAACGGGGCGGGGGGTGCTGCTCCTGCGTGGAGAGACGTGGGGGTGACACAGCCCTGAAACCCCCCACGGGGCTCTGGGGATGGGGGTGTCTCACCTGCTGCCCCCTCGCCAGCCGGGGGAGAGCTGTGGGGGGAAGCGGAGAGGGGGTCAGTGTGGGGATTGAGGGGGTGGGGGGAATGGGGCATGGGGTGGTTGTGTGAGTGTGGGGGGTGTCACCTGAGCGCGGCGCAGCTCCCCATTCTCCCGCCGCAGCGCCTCCAGCTCCCTGGGGGAGATATGGGGGGAGATGTGGGGTGAATCCCCCAATATTGCAGTTAAGTGTGGGGGGAAGACCCTCCCAAGATGGCGGTTAAGTTGGGGGGGGGGGGGGGGGCGGTGACCCTCCCCAAGATGGCGGCCCCCTCCCCAAGATGGCGGACGCCCTCCCCAAGATGGCGGACCCCTCCCCAAGATGGCGGACCCCTCCCCAAGATGGTGGACCCCCTCCCCAAGATGGCGGACCCCCTCCCCAAGATGGCGGACCCCTCCCCAAGATGGCGGACCCCCTCCCCAAGATGGTGGACCCCCTCCCCAAGATGGCGGACCCCCTCCCCAAGATGGCGGACCCCTTCCCAAGATGGCAGTCCCCTCCCCACGATGGCGGCCCAGGGGAGGTAGGGGGGAAGCCCCTCACCGCTCACGGTCCTGCAGAAGATGTCGGGCGTCCTCCAGCGCCGCCCGAGCGCGGCGGGCGGCTTCTTTCTGCCCGGCCAGCAGCAGGTCGGCCTGCGCCCGCTGGAAGCGCCAGGCCTGCGGAGGGGGGAGGAGGAGGAAGAGGAGGAGGAGGTGCGGGGGTCCGGACCCCCGGGGCAGGGCTGCCCGCCGTGGTCGTTCCTCCTCACCTGGGAGAGGAGGGCCAGGCGCTTGAGGGCGATGTCGGAGGGGCTCTTGAAGAAGAGCTTCTCCTGCGGGCGCATCTGGCGGCAGAGGAGGGGAGAAGGAGATGGCGGAGGGGATGAGGGAGAAGGGATCAAAATGGTGAGAAGGGTGAGGGAAAAGGGCTCAAAATGGGGACAAAGACGAGGAAAAGGGGCCCAACATGTTGAAAAAGATGAGGGAAAAGGGCTCAAAATGGCGACAAAGATGAGGAAAAGGGCTCAAAATGGCGACAAAGATGAGGAAAAGGGCTCAAAATGGCGACAAAGATGAGGAAAAGGGGCTCAAAATGTTGAAAAGGATGAGGGAAAAGGGCTCAAAATGGCAACAAGCATGAGGGAAAAGGGTTAAAATGGTGGATGAGGGAAAAGAGCTCAAAATGGAGGCAAAGGTGAGGGCTCAAAAAGGCGGCTATAATGGAAAAGGGCTCAAAATGGCGACAAAGTTGAGAATAAGGGCTCAAAGTGGTGACAGAAATGAAGGAAAAGGGCTCAAAATGGCGATGAAGGAGAGAGAAAGGGCTCAAAATGGCAAAAGTGATGAGGGAAAAGGGCTCAAAACGGCAACAAAGAGGAGGGAAAAGGGCTCAAAATGGTGGATATAAGGGCAAAGATCTCAAAATGGTGACAAAGATGAGGGGAAAGGGCTCAAATTGGTGGATAAAAGGCAAAAATGGCGAAAAAGCTCAAAATGGCGAAACGGTTGAGGGGAAAGGTCTCAAAATGGCGACAAGGATGAGGGAAAAGGGCTTTAAATGGTGACAAATTCGAGGGAAAAGGGCTTAAAACGGTGACGAATTTGAGGGAAAAGGGCTCAAAACGGTGGGTAAAAGGGAAAAAGGGCGCAAAGCGGAGGCAAAGATGAGGGAAAGGGGCTTAAAACGGTGGCAAAGGTGAGGGAAGAGGCTTCAAAATGGCGGCGAACGCGAGGGGAAAAGGGGCTCGAAATGGCGGGAAACGTGAGGGGAAAGGGCTCAAGATGGCGGCGCGAGGGAGGGGAGGGCACTCGCCTTGTCGGAGATGGGCAGGTAGCGGCAGGCGGCGGCGCAGACGGGGCAGGGACCTGCGCGGGAGCGAGAAAAGAGGTGAAAATCGCCGGTTTTGACCGAAAAAAAAAAAAAAAAAAGGGGGGGGTGAGGGTGGGGGATGGGGGGGGTGAGGGGAGGGGGAACCCTCCTTTCCACTCCTTTGTCAATATAAAGCGAGGGAGGGAGGTCTTTTCGACTATTTTGTGGATCTAAGGTGAGGCACATCCCTCTTCTCCACGTTCTTATCGGTATAAGGGGAGGGGGATTCCTCTTTTGTACTATTTTATGGATATAAAGTGAGGGGCATTCCTCTTTTCCGGGATTTTATTCATATAAAGTGAGGGGGGGGTGTGTCCTTCTTTTCCGCTAATTTATGGATATAAAATGATGGGGTTCCCTCTTTTCCACAGTTTTATGGATTTAAGGGGAGGGGGGTCTGTTTTTTTCCACAGTTCTATGGATTTAAGGTGTGGGGGGTCCCTCTTTTCCACTATTTTATGGGCATAAAGTGAGGGAGATTCCTCTTTCCCAGAATTTTATGGATGTAGAGTGAGATCCCCTTTTCCCCACAATTATGTGGATATAAAGCGAAAGAGATGGCTCTTTTCCACAATTTTATGTTTTTAAGTTGAGGGGGATCCCTCTTTTCCACCATTTTATGGATTTAAGGAGAGGGGGATCCCTTTTTTCCACGGTTTTATGGATTAAAGGTGAGGGAGATCCCTTTTTTTCCACAGATTTGTCGCTATGAGGTGAAGAGAATGCCTCCTATCCACCATTTTACAGATTTGAAGTGAAGGCCATCCACCATTCCTGCTATTTCACAGCCGCAAGGTGAGCAGGATCCCTTTTTCCCACAGTTTTATGGATTTAAGGTGAAGGGGATTTCTCTCTTCCAGTTTTATGGATTTAAGGGGAAGGGGATCCCCTTTTTCCACAGTTTTACGGATTTAAGGGGAAGAAGATCCCCTTTTTTGCAGTTTTACAGATTTAAGGTGAAGGGGATCACTGTTTTCCATCATTTTATGGATTTAAGTTGAGGGGAACCCTTTTTCCCACAGTTTTACAAGTTTAAGGTGAAGGGGATCACTGTTTTCCATCATTTTATGGATTTAAGTTGAGGGGGACCGTTTTTCCCACAGTTTTACAAGTTTAAGGTGAAGGGGATCACTGTCTTCCATCATTTTACGGATTTAAGTTGAGAGGAATCCCTTTTTTCACACGGTTTTATGGATTTAAGTTGAGGGGGATCCCTTTTTTCCCACCGTTTTACGGACTTAAGTTGAGGGAGATCCCTCCTGCCCACGATTTTATGGATTTAAGGCGTGGGCAATCCCTTTTTTCCACCATTTTACAGATTTCAGGTGAGGGGGACGCCTCTTTCCCACAATATTATGGATTTAAGGCGAGGGGGATCCCTTTTTTCCACAGTTTTATGGATTTAAGGAGGGGGGGGGGAGGGGGGGCTCCTACCTGCGCCCCCACACGCCGCGCAGAGGACGTGGCCGCAGCTGGTGACGGCGAAGGCGGCTCCCTCCTGCCGAAAGCAGCGGTTACAGTGGAACCAGTCCATTCTGGCAACAGAGGGGGAACGATCCCCCCCCCCAACACACACACACACAGAGCCCGACCACCCCCTTCCCCTCCGCGCCTCGCTCTGTGAGGGGACGGAGAGGGGGAACGGCCGTTAAAAAGGGCGGGAAGCCTGAGGGGAAGGCGGGGGGGGGGAACGGCGCGAGCGCGGCGGCGAGAAAGGGCGGGAAGACGGAGGGGGCGGAGCCGCCGCGGGGAGGGGGCGGAGCGACGGGGCGGGGCCGTGGGCGGAGCGAGGGGTGGAAGGGGCGGGGCCGTAGGCGGAGCGGCGATCGAGGGGGCGGGGATAATCGGGGGCGGGGCGACCGCTGAGGGGGCGCGGGGAGGGGCGGGGCCAGCGCTGGAAGGGGCGGGGCGAGCCTTAAAGGGCCCCTTCTCCCCCTCGCGGACGCCATTAAGGGGCTCTCTGTGGTTTAAACCTTAATTAGCGGTAAACAGAGCCCCCAGTTGCCCCCCCACACCCCCCTAAATTGCCCCCCCCGACCTCCTATGCCCCTCCCTCCCCTCCCCAGTGTTCCCAGTCCCCCCTAACTTCTTCCCAGTACCTCCCAGTACATCCCAGTCCCCCCTAAACCCTTCCCAGTCCCCCCATCCACCTTTTTCCCATCGCCGCCGTCCCCCAAAGTCCCCCCCAGTGCTCCCAGCCTCCCCGCAAACCTCCCCAGTCCCCTCCCAGTCTCACCCCCGTCCCTCCCAGTACCCCCTAGCGCTCCCCTAGTCCCTCCCAGTACCCTCCCAGTTCCGCCCCCCCCCTCCCCTCGCTGTCCCAGGGCAGAGTCCGTGGGGCAGCATGTGGGGCGCCGTGGGGCGGGTGGGAGGCAGCGGCCTGCGCCTGGCGGCCAGAGGGACTTCTGCGCCCGCCATGGAGAGCCCCACGCCCGGGGGGGAGAGCCCCACGCCCGGGGGGAGCCCGCAGGCCCCGGGCGGTGCCCCGCAGGGGGGGGGGTCCCCGCAGCGGGGGGGGCCGCTGGCCGGGAAAGTGGCCGTGGTGACAGCCGCCACCCACGGGTGAGTCCCACCCCCTCCGGGGGCGCCCCGGAGACCCCCCCGGACCCATAGACACCCCACAGACACCCTATAGACCCCCATAGACACCCCACAGCTCCCATGACCCCCACGGCCCCATTGCCCCCCCCAGCCCCATAGACCCCCTCTGCGCCCCATAGATCCCCCAGTGGACACCCCCTGACCCATAGGAGCCCCAGTGGACACCCCGTAGACCCTGTGACCCCCATGACCTCATCGCCCCCCACCACCCCACAGACCCCCACAGCGTCCCATAGACCCCCATGGACACCCCATAGACCCCCGACCCATAGGAGCCCCATAGACACCCCACACCCTCCACGACCCCCATGACCCCGTGTCCCCCCATGACCCCACAGCCCCATATCCCCCCCAGTTCCCCTCATGACCCCATATCCCCCCAACCCCCCCCATGACCCCATATCCCCCACATAACCCCCCCATAACCTCCCCATGACCCCATATACCCCCCAATTCCCCCCCATATCGCCCCCAATGACCCCATAACCCCCCCACAACCCCCTCTTGACCCCATATCCCCCCTATATCCCCCCCATATACCCCCATATCCCCCCCACGACCCCATATACCCCCCTATAACCCCCCCAATTCCCCCCCATGACCCCATATACCCCCAATTCCCCCCCATATCCCCCCATGACCCCCAATTCCCCCCCATATACCCCCATATCCCCCCCATGACCCCATATCCCCCCCAATTCCCCCCCGTATCCTCCCCATGACCCTGAAACCCCCCCATAACCCCTTCTTGACCCCAATTCCCCCCCATACACCCCCATATCCCCCCCATAACCCCCTCTTGACCCCATATACCCCCCAATTCCCCCCATAACCCCTTCTTGACCCCATATCCCCCCCATATCCCCCCAATTCCCCCCCATGACCCCGAAACCCCCCCATAACCCCTTCTTGACCCCATATCCCCCCCATATACCCCCCAATTCCCCCCCAATTCCCCCCCATGACCCCGAAACCCCCCCATAACCCCTTCTTGACCCCATATCCCCCCCATACACCCCCATATCCCCCCCATATCCCCCCATATCCCCCCATAACCCCCTCTTGACCCCTTATCCCCCTTATATCCCCCCCATATACCCCCCATATCCCCCCACGACCCCATATCCCCCCCAATTCCCCCCCATATACCCCATATCCCCCCATAACCCCCTCTTGACCCCATATCCCCCCCATACACCCCCATATCCCCCCCATATCCCCCTCTTGACCCCATATCCCCCCCATATCCCCCCCAATTCCCCCCCATGACCCCGAAACTCCCCCATAACCCCCTCTTGACCCCATATCCCCCCCATACACCCCCATATCCCCCCCATAACCCCCCAATTCCCCCCAATGACCCCGACCCCCTCCCCCCGACCCCCCCGCTGCCCCCCAGGATCGGGCTGGCGGTGGGGGCGGGGCTGGCGGGGGCCGGGGCGCGGGTGGTGCTGAGCTCCCGCCGTGAGGCCCACGTGGAGGCGGCCGTGGGGCAGCTGAGGGCCCGGGGGCTGGAGGTCAGCGGGGCCGTCTGCCACGTGGGGCGGCCCCACAGCCGGGAGGCCCTCGTGCGGAAGGTGGGGGGGCGCCGGGGGGGTCCCCGGGGGCACTGGGGGGGGCTATGGGGCGGGGAGTTCCATGGGGCGTGGCGCTATGGGGCGTGGGGCTATGGGGCGTGTTTATATGGGGTGGGTCTCTATGGGGCGTGGCGCTATGGGGCGTGTTTCTATGGGACGTGTCCTTCTATGGGGTGGGTCTCTATGGGGCGTGGTTCAATGGGGCGTGTCCTTCTATGGGGTGGGGCGCTATGGGGCGTGGTGCTATGGGGCGTGTTTCTATGGGGCACGTCCCATGGGGTGGGTCTCTATGGGGTGTGGCGTTATGGGGCGTGGTGCTATGGGGTGGGTCTCTATGGGGCGTGGCGCTATGGGGCGTGTTTCTATGGGACGTGTCCTTCTATGGGGTGGGTCTCTATGGGGCGTGGTTCAATGGGGCGTGTCCTTCTATGGGGTGGGGCGCTATGGGGCGTGGTGCTATGGGGCGTGTTTCTATGGGGCACGTCCCATGGGGTGGGTCTCTATGGGGTGTGGCGTTATGGGGCGTGGTGCTATGGGGTGGGTCTCTATGGGGCGTGGCGCTATGGGGCGTGTTTCTATGGGACGTGTCCTTCTATGGGGTGGGTCTCTATGGGGTGTGGTTCAACGGGGCGTGTCCTTCTATGGGGTGGGGCGCTATGGGGCGTGGCGCTATGGGGCGTGTCCTTCCATGGGGCGTGGTTCTATGGGGTGTGGCCTTCCATGGGGTGTGTCATTTTATGGGGCGTGTCCTATGGGGCGTGTCTTTCTATGGGGCATGGTTCTAATGGGCGTGTCCTCTGGGGCGTGGCCTTCCATGGGGTGTGTCCTTCCATGGGGTGTGGTTCTATGGGGCGTGCCTTTCCACGGGGCGTGGTTCTAATGGGCGTGTCCTATGGGGCGTGGCCTTCTATGGGGTGTGGTCCTACGGGGTATGTCCTATGGGGCGTGGCGCTGGATGGGGTGTGGTTCTATGGGGCGGAGTCTTCCGTGGGGCGTGGTTCTACGGGGCGTGTCTCTGTGGGGCGGGGTCAGTTGTGGGTGTCACTCGTGGGTCCAGCCCCGCCCCGCCCCGCCCCTCCCCCGCAGGCGCTGGAGGCCTACGGCGCCATCGACATCCTGGTGTCCAACGCGGGCGTCAGCCCCGCCCTGGGCCCCACCCTCGACGCCGACGAGGCCGTCTGGGACAAGGTCGGGCCCCGCCCGCGGCCCCGCCCCGCCCCATAGCGCCCCGCCCTAACCCCGCCCCCCTTTGTCTCCGCCGTAGGTGTTCGGGGTGAACGTGACGGCGGCGGCCATGCTCATCCGCCTGGTGCTGCCCCACATGGAGAGGAGGGGGTGAGAGGAGGGGAGGGGGCGTGGCCGGAAGTGGGCGTGGCCGGGGACACCCCGCCCACCCCCGCTGACGCCTCCACGCCCCTCAGGGGAGGGGCCATCGTGGTGATGTCGTCGGTGGCGGCGTACAGCCCCATCCCGGTGAGCCGGGGGGGGAGGGGTGGGGCGGCGCTCCCTCGGCGGGCGGGGCTGGGCGTGTCCGGCCAGGTGACGCGGCGGGCGTGTCCCGGCAGGGGCTGGGCCCGTACAGCGTGAGCAAAGCGGCGCTGGCGGCGCTGGTGAAGGCGTTGGCGCCGGAGCTCCTCCCCCGCGGCGTCCGCATCAACGGCGTCGCCCCCGGCCTCGTCCGCACCCGCTTCAGCGCCGCAGTGAGGGGCGGGGCCTCGGGGAGGGGGCGGGGCCTCGGGGAGGGGAGGGGCCTAGGGAGGTGGGCATTGTCTATGGAGGGAGGGGGCGTGGCTTCGGGGGGGCGGGGCCTCGGAGAGGGGTTGGGGCCTCGGGGGGCGTGGGGCCTCAGGGGCGTGGGGGCTGAGGGAGGTGTCTATGGAGGGAGGGGGCGTGGCTTCAGGGGGGCGTGGCCTCAAGGGGACTGGGTGCTGAGGGAGGTGGGAGGTGTCTATGGAGGGAGGGGGCGTGGCCTCGGGGAGGGGCGTGGCCTCAAGGGGACTGGGGGCTGAGGGAGGTGGGAGGTGTCTATGGAGGGAGGGGGCGTGGCCTCGGGGAGGGGCGTGGCCTCAAGGGGACTGGGGGCTGAGGGAGGTGTCTATGGAGGGAGGTGTCTATGGAGGGAGGGGGCGTGGCCTCGGGGAGGGGGCGTGGCTTCGGAAAGGGGGCGTGGCCTCGGGGGGCAGGGGCCTCGGTGGGCGGGAGGTGGTGGGTCTCTATGGAGGGAGGGGCTGTGGCCTCAAGGGGGCGTGGCCTCGGAGGGGGCGTAGGGGCGGAGCTTCCTGGGGTGGGGAGTGAAGGGGGTGTGGTTTGGGGTGGGCGGGGCCTCCCGGGAGGGGGCGTGGCTTGGCGGTTCCCATTGTCTCCGGGGAGTTGTGTGGGGCTCCCGGTGCGTGTTAATTTTGGGAGGGGGCGTGGCTTGGGGCGGGTGGGCGTGTCCCGGCAGTGGGCGTGCCCGTGGCCACGCCCCTTTCCCCGGCAGCTGTGGGAGGACGAGGCCACGCGGGAGCGGGTGATGACCAATTTGGGCATCCAGAGGTGGGCGCAGCCCCTATGGGGGGGGGGGTGGGGGGGTGACCCCGGCCCCGGGTGACCCCTCCCCTCCCCTCCCCCCCTGTGACCTCTGACCCCAGGCTGGGCACGCCGGAGGACGTGGCCGAGGCCGTCACCTTCCTCTGCTCCCCCGCGGCCGCCTACGTGGCCGGCGAGACCCTGGTGGTGGCCGGGGGGGCCCCCTCCCGCCTCTAGGGGCCCGCGGGCTATGGGGGGGGCTATTGGGGGGGGCTATGGGGGCATAGGGCTCTGTAGGGGGGCTATAGGGCTCTATAGGGGGGCTATAGGGATCTATAGGGGGTTTATAGGGCTCTATAGGGCTCTGTAGGGGGGCTACAGGGCTCTATAGGGGCCTATAGGGCTCTATAGGGGGGCTATGGGGGACATTGGGGTCTGGGGGGGTCTATAGGGCTCTATAGGCGGGCTACAGGGCTCTATAGGGGGGCTATAGGGCTCTATAGGGGGGCTATGGGGGACATTGAGGTCTGGGGGGGTCTATAGGGGGCATAGGGCTCTATAGGGAGGGTATGGGGGCATTTCAGTCTATAGGGGGGCCCATAAGGCTCTATAGGGGGGCTATGGGGGGCTATAGGCCTCTATATGGGGGCTATGGGGGACATTGGGGTCTGGGGGGGTCTATAGGGCTCTATAGGGGTCTATAGGCGGGCTACAGGGCTCTATAGGGGGACTATGGGGGACATTGGGGTCTGGGGGGGTCTATAGGGCGCATAGGGGTCTATAGGGAACATGGGGATCTATAGGGGGGTCTACAACAGGTCATAGGGGTCTATAGGGAGGGCTATAGGGGACATTGGGGTCTATGGGGGGGGTCTATAGGGAGGGCTATAGGGGACATTGGGGTCTATGGGGGGGGTCTATAGGGCTCTATAGGGGGAGTCCATAGGGGACATTGGGGTCTATGGGGGGGTCTATAGTGGGTACAGGGGTCTATAAGGGATATTGGGGCCTATAGGGACATCTATAGGGAGCATAGGGATCTATAGGGGGGTCTATAGGGGGCATTGGGGTCTATGGGGGCTTTGGGGTGTCCTGTAGGGGTCAACGGGGTCTGTGGGGGTCTATAGGGGCCATGGGGGGGGTCGGGGGGTCCCTATGGGCTTTGGGGCCGATTCGGGGCCAATCGTGTCCGTCGCGGGGCCCTCCTGTGCCACTGACCCCCAATAAACCGCCCCTCCCCCCCCCCCCCTTTCCTCCGTGTCCGGGGCAACATGGCGGCCGCCGCTGGGGGCGGCCATCTTGGTTATGGGGGCGGCCATCTTGGTTACGGGGTAGCCATCTTGGTTATGGGGGCAGCCATCTTGGTTATGGGGGTGGCCATCTTGGTTACG
>NW_028126751.1:0-60972 GCF_965231255.1 Vanellus vanellus
CAGGTGCTTTTGAGGATGGAGGTCCGCAGGAAAGCAGAGAGGGCCAAATTGTCTGGGGCATTTGAAGAGGTTCCAGGAGGCAGTGAGAACCAGCATTACTTTTCCCCGCTGGCACCTTTGCTGTGGCAGCAAAAGCTGGACGTTTGTCTTTTTTGCTCCGGAGGCTGCCGAAAGCGAAAACAGGTGCTTTTGAGGATGGAGTCCGCAGGAAAGCAGAGAGGGCCAAATTGTCTGGGGCATTTGAAAGAGTTCCAGGAGGCAGTGAGAACCAGCATTACTTTTCCCCGCTGGCACCTTTGCTGTGGCAGCAAAAGCTGGACGTTTGTCTTTTTTGCTCCGGAGGGCGCCGAAAGCAAAAATAGGTGCTTTTGAGGATGGAGTCCGCAGGAAAGCAGAGAGGGCCAAATTGTCTGTGGCATTTGAAAGGATTTCCAGGAGGCAGTGAGAACCAGCATTACTTTTCCCCGCTGGCACCTTTGCTGTGGCAGCAAAAGCTGGACGTTTGTCTTTTTGCTCCGGAGGCTGCCGAAAGCGAAAACAGGTGCTTTTGAGGATGGAGTCCGCAGGAAAGCAGAGAGGGCCAAATTGTCTGTGGCATTTGAAAGGGTTTCCAGGAGGCAGTGAGAACCAGCATTACTTTTCCCCGCTGGCACCTTTGCTGTGGCAGCAAAAGCTGGACGTTTGTCTTTTTTGCTCCGGAGGCTGCCGAAAGCGAAACAGGTGCTTTTGAGGATGGAGTCCGCAGGAAAGCAGAGAGGGCCAAATTGTCTGTGGCATTTGAAAGGGTTCCAGGAGGCAGTGAGAACCAGCATTACTTTTCCCCGTTGGCACCTTTGCTGTGGCAGCAAAAGCTGGACGTTTGTCTTTTTTGCTCCGGAGGCTGCCGAAAGCGAAAACAGGTGCTTTTGAGGATGGAGTCCGCAGGAAAGCAGAGAGGGCCAAATTGTCTGTGGCATTTGAAAGGGTTCCAGGAGGCAGTGAGAAACCAGCATTACTTTTCCCCGCTGGCACCTTTGCTGTGGCAGCAAAAGCTGGACGTTTGTCTTTTTTGCTCCGGAGGCTGCCGAAAGCGAAAACAGGTGCTTTTGAGGATGGAGTCCGCAGGAAAGCAGAGAGGGCTTAATTGTCTGGGGCATTTGAAAGGGTTCCAGGAGGCAGTGAGAACCAGCATTACTTTTCCCCGCTGGCACCTTTGCTGTGGCAGCAAAAGCTGGACGTTTGTCTTTTTTGCTCCGGAGGCTGCCGAAAGCGAAAACAGGTGCTTTTGAGGATGGAGTCCGCAGGAAAGCAGAGAGGGCCAAATTGTCTGGGGCATTTGAAAGGGTTCCAGGAGGCAGTGAGAACCAGCATTACTTTTCCCCGCTGGCACCTTTGCTGTGGCAGCAAAAGCTGGACGTTTGTCTTTTTTGCTCCGGAGGTTGCCAAAAGCGAAAACAGGTGCTTTTGAGGATGGAGTCCGCAGGAAAGCAGAGAGGGCCAAATTGTCTGGGGCATTTGAAGAGGTTCCAGGAGGCAGTGAGAACCAGCATTACTTTTCCCCGCTGGCACCTTTGCTGTGGCAGCAAAAGCTGGACGTTTGTCTTTTTTGCTCCGGAGGCTGCCGAAAGCGAAAACAGGTGCTTTTGAGGATGGAGTCCGCAGGAAAGCAGAGAGGGCCAAATTGTCTGGGGCATTTGAAAGAGTTCCAGGAGGCAGTGAGAACCAGCATTACTTTTCCCCGCTGGCACCTTTGCTGTGGCAGCAAAAGCTGGACGTTTGTCTTTTTTGCTCCGGAGGTTGCCGAAAGCGAAAACAGGTGTTTTTGAGGATGGAGTCCGCAGGAAAGCAGAGAGGGCCAAATTGTCTGGGCATTTGAAGAGGTTCCAGGAGGCAGTGAGAACCAGCATTACTTTTCCCCGCTGGCACCTTTGCTGTGGCAGCAAAAGCTGGACGTTTGTCTTTTTTGCTCCGGAGGCTGCCGAAAGCGAAAACAGGTGCTTTTGAGGATGGAGTCCGCAGGAAAGCAGAGAGGGCCAAATTGTCTGGGGCATTTGAAAGAGTTCCAGGAGGCAGTGAGAACCAGCATTACTTTTCCCCGCTGGCACCTTTGCTGTGGCAGCAAAAGCTGGACGTTTGTCTTTTTTGCTCCGGAGGTTGCCGAAAGCGAAAACAGGTGTTTTTGAGGATGGAGTCCGCAGGAAAGCAGAGAGGGCCAAATTGTCTGGGGCATTTGAAGAGGTTCCAGGAGGCAGTGAGAACCAACATTACTTTTCCCCGCTGGCACCTTTGCTGTGGCAGCAAAAGCTGGACGTTTGTCTTTTTTGCTCCGGAGGCTGCCGAAAGCGAAAACAGGTGCTTTTGAGGATGGAGTCCGCAGGAAAGCAGAGAGGGCCAAATTGTCTGGGGCATTTGAAAGAGTTCCAGGAGGCAGTGAGAACCAGCATTACTTTTCCCCGCTGGCACCTTTGCTGTGGCAGCAAAAGCTGGACGTTTGTCTTTTTTGCTCCGGAGGGCGCCGAAAGCAAAAATAGGTGCTTTTGAGGATGGAGTCCGCAGGAAAGCAGAGAGGGCCAAATTGTCTGTGGCATTTGAAAGGGTTCCAGGAGGCAGTGAGAACCAGCATTACTTTTCCCCGCTGGCACCTTTGCTGTGGCAGCAAAAGCTGGACGTTTGTCTTTTTTGCTCCGGAGGGCGCCGAAAGCAAAAATAGGTGCTTTTGAGGATGGAGTCCGCAGGAAAGCAGAGAGGGCCAAATTGTCTGTGGCATTTGAAAGGGTTCCAGGAGGCAGTGAGAACCAGCATTACTTTTCCCCGCTGGCACCTTTGCTGTGGCAGCAAAAGCTGGACGTTTGTCTTTTTTGCTCCGGAGGCTGCCGAAAGCGAAAACAGGTGCTTTTGAGGATGGAGTCCGCAGGAAAGCAGAGAGGGCCAAATTGTCTGTGGCATTTGAAAGGGTTCCAGGAGGCAGTGAGAACCAGCATTACTTTTCCCCGCTGGCACCTTTGCTGTGGCAGCAAAAGCTGGACGTTTGTCTTTTTTGCTCCGGAGGCTGCCGAAAGCGAAAACAGGTGCTTTTGAGGATGGAGTCCGCAGGAAAGCAGAGAGGGCTTAATTGTCTGGGGCATTTGAAAGGGTTCCAGGAGGCAGTGAGAACCAGCATTACTTTTCCCCGCTGGCACCTTTGCTGTGGCAGCAAAAGCTGGACGTTTGTCTTTTTTGCTCCGGAGGCTGCCGAAAGCGAAAACAGGTGCTTTTGAGGATGGAGTCCGCAGGAAAGCAGAGAGGGCCAAATTGTCTGGGGCATTTGAAAGGGTTCCAGGAGGCAGTGAGAACCAGCATTACTTTTCCCCGCTGGCACCTTTGCTGTGGCAGCAAAAGCTGGACGTTTGTCTTTTTGCTCCGGAGGTTGCCAAAAGCGAAAACAGGTGCTTTTGAGGATGGAGTCCGCAGGAAAGCAGAGAGGGCCAAATTGTCTGGGGCATTTGAAGAGGTTCCAGGAGGCAGTGAGAACCAGCATTACTTTTCCCCGCTGGCACCTTTGCTGTGGCAGCAAAAGCTGGACGTTTGTCTTTTTTGCTCCGGAGGCTGCCGAAGCGAAAACAGGTGCTTTTGAGGATGGAGTCCGCAGGAAAGCAGAGAGGGCCAAATTGTCCGGGGCATTTGAAAGAGTTCCAGGAGGCAGTGAGAACCAGCATTACTTTTCCCCGCTGGCACCTTTGCTGTGGCAGCAAAAGCTGGACGTTTGTCTTTTTTGCTCCGGAGGTTGCCGAAAGCGAAAACAGGTGTTTTTGAGGATGGAGTCCGCAGGAAAGCAGAGAGGGCCAAATTGTCTGGGGCATTTGAAGAGGTTCCAGGAGGCAGTGAGAACCAGCATTACTTTTCCCCGCTGGCACCTTTGCTGTGGCAGCAAAAGCTGGACGTTTGTCTTTTTTGCTCCGGAGGCTGCCGAAAGCGAAAACAGGTGCTTTTGAGGATGGAGTCCGCAGGAAAGCAGAGAGGGCCAAATTGTCTGGGGCATTTGAAAGAGTTCCAGGAGGCAGTGAGAACCAGCATTACTTTTCCCCGCTGGCACCTTTGCTGTGGCAGCAAAAGCTGGACGTTTGTCTTTTTGCTCCGGAGGTTGCCGAAAGCGAAAACAGGTGTTTTTGAGGATGGAGTCCGCAGGAAAGCAGAGAGGGCCAAATTGTCTGGGGCATTTTGAAGAGGTTCCAGGAGGCAGTGAGAACCAGCATTACTTTTCCCGCTGGCACCTTTGCTGTGGCAGCAAAAGCTGGACGTTTGTCTTTTTTGCTCCGGAGGCTGCCGAAAGCGAAAACAGGTGCTTTGAGGATGGAGTCCGCAGGAAAGCAGAGAGGGCCAAATTGTCTGGGGCATTTGAAAGAGTTCCAGGAGGCAGTGAGAACCAGCATTACTTTTCCCCGCTGGCACCTTTGCTGTGGCAGCAAAAGCTGGACGTTTGTCTTTTTTGCTCCGGAGGGCGCCGAAAGCAAAAATAGGTGCTTTTGAGGATGGAGTCCGCAGGAAAGCAGAGAGGGCCAAATTGTCTGTGGCATTTGAAAGGGTTCCAGGAGGCAGTGAGAACCAGCATTACTTTTCCCCGCTGGCACCTTTGCTGTGGCAGCAAAAGCTGGACGTTTGTCTTTTTTGCTCCGGAGGTTGCCGAAAGCGAAAACAGGTGTTTTTGAGGATGGAGTCCGCAGGAAAGCAGAGAGGGCCAAATTGTCTGGGGCATTTGAACAGGTTCCAGGAGGCAGTGAGAACCAGCATTACTTTTCCCCGCTGGCACCTTTGCTGTGGCAGCAAAAGCTGGACGTTTGTCTTTTTTGCTCCGGAGGCTGCCGAAAGCGAAAACAGGTGCTTTTGAGGATGGAGTCCGCAGGAAAGCAGAGAGGGCCAAATTGTCTGGGGCATTTGAAGAGGTTCCAGGAGGCAGTGAGAACCAGCATTACTTTTCCCCGCTGGCACCTTTGCTGTGGCAGCAAAAGCTGGACGTTTGTCTTTTTTGCTCCGGAGGCTGCCGAAAGCGAAAACAGGTGCTTTGAGGATGGAGTCCGCAGGAAAGCAGAGAGGGCCAAATTGTCTGGGGCATTTGAAAGGGTTCCAGGAGGCAGTGAGAACCAGCATCACTTTTCCCCGCTGGCACCTTTGCTGTGGCAGCAAAAGCTGGACGTTTGTCTTTTTTGCTCCGGAGGCTGCCGAAAGCGAAAATAGGTGCTTTTGAGGATGGAGTCCGCAGGAAAGCAGAGAGGGCCAAATTGTCTGTGGCATTTGAAAGAGTTCCAGGAGGCAGTGAGAACCAGCATTACTTTTCCCCGCTGGCACCTTTGCTGTGGCAGCAAAAGCTGGACGTTTGTCTTTTTTGCTCCGGAGGCTGCCGAAAGCGAAAACAGGTGCTTTTGAGGATGGAGTCCGCAGGAAAGCAGAGAGGGCTTAATTGTCTGGGGCATTTGAAAGGGTTCCAGGAGGCAGTGAGAACCAGCATTACTTTTCCCCGCTGGCACCTTTGCTGTGGCAGCAAAAGCTGGACGTTTGTCTTTTTTGCTCCGGAGGCTGCCGAAAGCGAAAACAGGTGCTTTTGAGGATGGAGTCCGCAGGAAAGCAGAGAGGGCCAAATTGTCTGGGGCATTTGAAAGAGTTCCAGGAGGCAGTGAGAACCAGCATTACTTTTCCCCGCTGGCACCTTTGCTGTGGCAGCAAAAGCTGGACGTTTGTCTTTTTGCTCCGGAGGTTGCCAAAAGCGAAAACAGGTGCTTTTGAGGATGGAGTCCGCAGGAAAGCAGAGAGGGCCAAATTGTCTGGGGCATTTGAAGAGGTTCCAGGAGGCAGTGAGAACCAGCATTACTTTTCCCCGCTGGCACCTTTGCTGTGGCAGCAAAAGCTGGACGTTTGTCTTTTTTGCTCCGGAGGCTGCCGAAAGCGAAAACAGGTGCTTTTGAGGATGGAGTCCGCAGGAAAGCAGAGAGGGCCAAATTGTCTGGGGCATTTGAAAGAGTTCCAGGAGGCAGTGAGAACCAGCATTACTTTTCCCCGCTGGCACCTTTGCTGTGGCAGCAAAAGCTGGACGTTTGTCTTTTTTGCTCCGGAGGGCGCCGAAAGCAAAAATAGGTGCTTTTGAGGATGGAGTCCGCAGGAAAGCAGAGAGGGCCAAATTGTCTGTGGCATTTGAAAGGATTCCAGGAGGCAGTGAGAACCAGCATTACTTTTCCCCGCTGGCACCTTTGCTGTGGCAGCAAAAGCTGGACGTTTGTCTTTTTTGCTCCGGAGGCTGCCGAAAGCGAAAACAGGTGCTTTTGAGGATGGAGTCCGCAGGAAAGCAGAGAGGGCCAAATTGTCTGTGGCATTTGAAAGGGTTCCAGGAGGCAGTGAGAACCAGCATTACTTTTCCCCGCTGGCACCTTTGCTGTGGCAGCAAAAGCTGGACGTTTGTCTTTTTTTGCTCCGGAGGCTGCCGAAAGCGAAAACAGGTGCTTTTGAGGATGGAGTCCGCAGGAAAGCAGAGAGGGCCAAATTGTCTGTGGCATTTGAAAGGGTTCCAGGAGGCAGTGAGAACCAGCATTACTTTTCCCCGTTGGCACCTTTGCTGTGGCAGCAAAAGCTGGACGTTTGTCTTTTTTGCTCCGGAGGCTGCCGAAAGCGAAAACAGGTGCTTTTGAGGATGGAGTCCGCAGGAAAGCAGAGAGGGCCAAATTGTCTGTGGCATTTGAAAGGGTTCCAGGAGGCAGTGAGAACCAGCATTACTTTTCCCCGCTGGCACCTTTGCTGTGGCAGCAAAAGCTGGACGTTTGTCTTTTTTGCTCCGGAGGCTGCCGAAAGCGAAAACAGGTGCTTTTGAGGATGGAGTCCGCAGGAAAGCAGAGAGGGCTTAATTGTCTGGGGCATTTGAAAGGGTTCCAGGAGGCAGTGAGAACCAGCATTACTTTTCCCCGCTGGCACCTTTGCTGTGGCAGCAAAAGCTGGACGTTTGTCTTTTTTGCTCCGGAGGCTGCCGAAAGCGAAAACAGGTGCTTTTGAGGATGGAGTCCGCAGGAAAGCAGAGAGGGCCAAATTGTCTGTGGCATTTGAAAGGGTTCCAGGAGGCAGTGAGAACCAGCATTACTTTTCCCCGCTGGCACCTTTGCTGTGGCAGCAAAAGCTGGACGTTTGTCTTTTTGCTCCGGAGGTTGCCAAAAGCGAAAACAGGTGCTTTTGAGGATGGAGTCCGCAGGAAAGCAGAGAGGGCCAAATTGTCTGGGGCATTTGAAGAGGTTCCAGGAGGCAGTGAGAACCAGCATTACTTTTCCCCGCTGGCACCTTTGCTGTGGCAGCAAAAGCTGGACGTTTGTCTTTTTTGCTCCGGAGGCTGCCGAAAGCGAAAACAGGTGCTTTTGAGGATGGAGTCCGCAGGAAAGCAGAGAGGGCCAAATTGTCTGGGGCATTTGAAAGAGTTCCAGGAGGCAGTGAGAACCAGCATTACTTTTCCCCGCTGGCACCTTTGCTGTGGCAGCAAAAGCTGGACGTTTGTCTTTTTTGCTCCGGAGGTTGCCGAAAGCGAAAACAGGTGTTTTTGAGGATGGAGTCCGCAGGAAAGCAGAGAGGGCCAAATTGTCTGGGGCATTTGAAGAGGTTCCAGGAGGCAGTGAGAACCAGCATTACTTTTCCCCGCTGGCACCTTTGCTGTGGCAGCAAAAGCTGGACGTTTGTCTTTTTTGCTCCGGAGGCTGCCGAAAGCGAAAACAGGTGCTTTTGAGGATGGAGTCCGCAGGAAAGCAAAGAGGGCCAAATTGTCTGTGGCATTTGAAAGGGTTCCAGGAGGCAGTGAGAACCAGCATTACTTTTCCCGCTGGCACCTTTGCTGTGGCAGCAAAAGCTGGACGTTTGTCTTTTTTGCTCCGGAGGCTGCCGAAAGCGAAAACAGGTGCTTTTGAGGATGGAGTCCGCAGGAAAGCAGAGAGGGCCAAATTGTCTGTGGCATTTGAAAGGGTTCCAGGAGGCAGTGAGAACCAGCATTACTTTTCCCCGCTGGCACCTTTGCTGTGGCAGCAAAAGCTGGACGTTTGTCTTTTTTGCTCTGGAGGTTGCCAAAAGCGAAAACAGGTGCTTTTGAGGATGGAGTCCGCAGGAAAGCAGAGAGGGCCAAATTGTCTGGGGCATTTGAAGAGGTTCCAGGAGGCAGTGAGAACCAGCATTACTTTTCCCCGCTGGCACCTTTGCTGTGGCAGCAAAAGCTGGACGTTTGTCTTTTTTGCTCTGGAGGCTGCCGAAAGCGAAAACAGGTGTTTTTGAGGATGGAGTCCGCAGGAAAGCAGAGAGGGCCAAATTGTCTGTGGCATTTGAAAGGGTTCCAGGAGGCAGTGAGAACCAGCATTACTTTTCCCGCTGGCACCTTTGCTGTGGCAGCAAAAGCTGGACGTTTGTCTTTTTTGCTCCGGAGGCTGCCGAAAGCGAAAACAGGTGCTTTTGAGGATGGAGTCCGCAGGAAAGCAGAGAGGGCCAAATTGTCTGTGGCATTTGAAAGGGTTCCAGGAGGCAGTGAGAACCAGCATTACTTTTCCCCGCTGGCACCTTTGCTGTGGCAGCAAAAGCTGGACGTTTGTCTTTTTTGCTCCGGAGGCTGCCGAAAGCGAAAACAGGTGCTTTTGAGGATGGAGTCCACAGGAAAGCAGAGAGGGCCAAATTGTCTGTGGCATTTGAAAGGGTTCCAGGAGGCAGTGAGAACCAGCATTACTTTTCCCGCTGGCACCTTTGCTGTGGCAGCAAAAGCTGGACGTTTGTCTTTTTTGCTCCGGAGGCTGCCGAAAGCGAAAATAGGTGCTTTTGAGGATGGAGTCCGCAGGAAAGCAGAGAGGGCCAAATTGTCTGTGGCATTTGAAAGAGTTCCAGGAGGCAGTGAGAACCAGCATTACTTTTCCCCGCTGGCACCTTTGCTGTGGCAGCAAAAGCTGGACGTTTGTCTTTTTTGCTCCGGAGGCTGCCGAAAGCGAAAACAGGTGCTTTTGAGGATGGAGTCCGCAGGAAAGCAGAGAGGGCCAAATTGTCTGGGGCATTTGAAAGGGTTCCAGGAGGCAGTGAGAACCAGCATTACTTTTCCCCGCTGGCACCTTTGCTGTGGCAGCAAAAGCTGGACGTTTGTCTTTTTGCTCCGGAGGTTGCCAAAAGCGAAAACAGGTGCTTTTGAGGATGGAGTCCGCAGAAAGCAGAGAGGGCCAAATTGTCTGGGGCATTTGAAGAGGTTCCAGGAGGCAGTGAGAACCAGCATTACTTTTCCCCGCTGGCACCTTTGCTGTGGCAGCAAAAGCTGGACGTTTGTCTTTTTTGCTCCGGAGGCTGCCGAAAGCGAAAAACAGGTGCTTTTGAGGATGGAGTCCGCAGGAAAGCAGAGAGGGCCAAATTGTCTGTGGCATTTGAAAGGGTTCCAGGAGGCAGTGAGAACCAGCATTACTTTTCCCCGCTGGCACCTTTGCTGTGGCAGCAAAAGCTGGACGTTTGTCTTTTTTGCTCCGGAGGCTGCCGAAAGCGAAAACAGGTGCTTTTGAGGATGGAGTCCGCAGGAAAGCAGAGAGGGCCAAATTGTCTGTGGCATTTGAAAGGGTTCCAGGAGGCAGTGAGAACCAGCATTACTTTTCCCCGTTGGCACCTTTGCTGTGGCAGCAAAAGCTGGACGTTTGTCTTTTTTGCTCCGGAGGCTGCCGAAAGCGAAAACAGGTGCTTTTGAGGATGGAGTCCGCAGGAAAGCAGAGAGGGCCAAATTGTCAGGGGCATTTGAAAGGGTTCCAGGAGGCAGTGAGAACCAGCATTACTTTTCCCCTCTGGCACCTTTGCTGTGGCAGCAAAAGCTGGACGTTTGTCTTTTTTGCTCCGGAGGCTGCCGAAAGCGAAAACAGGTGCTTTTGAGGATGGAGTCCGCAGGAAAGCAGAGAGGGCCAAATTGTCTGTGGCATTTGAAAGGGTTCCAGGAGGCAGTGAGAACCAGCATTACTTTTCCCCGCTGGCAGCTTTGCTGTGGCAGCAAAAGCTGGACGTTTGTCTTTTTTGCTCCGGAGGTTGCCGAAAGCGAAAACAGGTGCTTTTGAGGATGGAGTCCGCAGGAAAGCAGAGAGGGCCAAATTGTCTGTGGCATTTGAAAGGGTTCAAGGAGGTAGTGAGAACCAGCATTACTTTTCCCCGCTGGCACCTTTGCTGTGGCAGCAAAAGCTGGACGTTTGTCTTTTTTGCTCCGGAGGTTGCCGAAAGCGAAAACAGGTGCTTTTGAGGATAGAGTCCGCAGGAAAGCAGAGAGGGCCAAATTGTCTGGGGCATTTGAAAGGGTTCCAGGAGGCAGTGAGAACCAGCATTACTTTTCCCCGCTGGCACCTTTGTTGTGGCAGCAAAGGCTGGACGTTTGTCTTTTTTGCTCCGGAGGCTGCCGAAAGCGAAAACAGGTGCTTTTGAGGATGGAGTCCGCAGGAAAGCAGAGAGGGCCAAATTGTCTGTGGCATTTGAAAGAGTTCCAGGAGGCAGTGAGAACCAGCATCACTTTTCCCCGCTGGCACCTTTGCTGTGGCAGCAAAAAGCTGGACGTTTGTCTTTTTACCACCGGAGTGCGCCGAAAGTGAAAAAAGGCGCTTTTGAGGATAGAGTCCGCAGGAAAGCAGAGAGGGCCAAATTGTCTGGGCATTTGAAGAGGTTCCAGGAGGCAGTGAGAACCAGCATTACTTTTCCCCGCTGGCACCTTTGCTGTGGCAGCAAAAGCTGGACGTTTGTCTTTTTTGCTCCGGAGGCTGCCGAAAGCGAAAACAGGTGCTTTTGAGGATGGAGTCCGCAGGAAAGCAGAGAGGGCCAAATTGTCTGGGGCATTTGAAAGGGTTCCAGGAGGCAGTGAGAACCAGCATTACTTTTCCCCGCTGGCACCTTTGTTGTGGCAGCAAAAGCTGGACGTTTGTCTTTTTTGCTCCGGAGGCTGCCGAAAGCGAAAACAGGTGCTTTTGAGGATGGAGTCCGCAGGAAAGCAGAGAGGGCCAAATTGTCTGGGGCATTTGAAAGGGTTCCAGGACGCAGTGAGAACCAGCATTACTTTTCCCCGCTGGCACCTTTGCTGTGGCAGCAAAAGCTGGACGTTTGTCTTTTTTGCTCCGGAGGCTGCCGAAAGCGAAAACAGGTGCTTTTGAGGATGGAGTCCGCAGGAAAGCAGAGAGGGCCAAATTGTCTGTGACATTTGAAGAGGTTCCAGGAGGCAGTGATAACCAGCATTACTTTTCCCCGCTGGCACGTTTGCTGTGGCAGAAAAAAGCTGGACGTTTGTCTTTTTTGCTCCGGAGGCTGCCGAAAGCGAAAACAGGTGCTTTTGAGGATGGAGTCCGCAGGAAAGCAGAGAGAGCCAAATTGTCTGGGGCATTTGAAGGAGTTCCAGGAGGCAGTGAGAACCAGCATTACTTTTCCCCGCTGGCACCTTTGCTGTGGCAGCAAAATCTGGACGTTTGTCTTTTTTGATCCGGAGAATGCCGAAAGCGAAAAAAGGTGCTTTTGAGGATGGAGTCCGCAGGAAAGCAGAGAGGGCCAAATTGTCTGGGGCATTTGAACAGGTTCCAGGAGGCAGTGAGAACCAGCATTACTTTTCCCCGCTGGCACCTTTGCTGTGGCAGCAAAAGCTGGACGTTTGTCTTTTTTGCTCCGGAGGCTGCCGAAAGCGAAAACAGGTGCTTTTGAGGATGGAGTCCGCAGGAAAGCAGAGAGGGCCAAAATGTCTGTGGCATTTGAAGAGGTTCCAGGAGGCAGTGAGAACCAGCATTACTTTTCCCCGCTGGCACCTTTGCTGTGGCAGCAAAAGCTGGACGTTTGTCTTTTTTGCTCCGGAGGCTGCCGAAAGCGAAAACAGGTGCTTTTGAGGATGGAGTCCGCAGGAAAGCAGAGAGAGCCAAATTGTCTGGGGCATTTGAAGGAGTTCCAGGAGGCAGTGAGAACCAGCATTACTTTTCCCCGCTGGCACCTTTGCTGTGGCAGCAAAATCTGGACGTTTGTCTTTTTTGCTCCGGAGGCTGCCGAAAGCGAAAACAGGTGCTTTTGAGGATGGAGTCCGCAGGAAAGCAGAGAGGGCCAAATTGTCTGTGGCATTTGAAAGGCTTCCAGGAGGCAGTGAGAACCAGCATTACTTTTCCCCGCTGGCACCTTTGCTGTGGCAGCAAAAGCTGGACGTTTGTCTTTTTTGCTCCGGAGGCTGCCGAAAGCGAAAACAGGTGCTTTTGAGGATGGAGTCCGCAGGAAAGCAGAGAGGGCCAAATTGTCTGGGGCATTTGAACAGGTTCCAGGAGGCAGTGAGAACCAGCATTACTTTTCCCCGCTGGCACCTTTGCTGTGGCAGCAAAAGCTGGACGTTTGTCTTTTTTGCTCCGGAGGTTGCCAAAAGCGAAAACAGGTGCTTTTGAGGATGGAGTCCGCAGGAAAGCAGAGAGGGCCAAATTGTCTGTGGCATTTGAAAGGGTTCCAGGAGGCAGTGAGAACCAGCATTACTTTTCCCCGCTGGCACCTTTGCTGTGGCAGCAAAAGCTGGACGTTTGTCTTTTTTGCTCCGGAGGCTGCCGAAAGCGAAAACAGGTGCTTTTGAGGATGGAGTCCGCAGGAAAGCAGAGAGGGCCAAATTGTCTGTGGCATTTGAAAGGGTTCCAGGAGGCAGTGAGAACCAGCATTACTTTTCCCCGTTGGCACCTTTGCTGTGGCAGCAAAAGCTGGACGTTTGTCTTTTTTGCTCCGGAGGCTGCCGAAAGCGAAAACAGGTGCTTTTGAGGATGGAGTCCGCAGGAAAGCAGAGAGGGCCAAATTGTCAGGGGCATTTGAAAGGGTTCCAGGAGGCAGTGAGAACCAGCATTACTTTTCCCCTCTGGCACCTTTGCTGTGGCAGCAAAAGCTGGACGTTTGTCTTTTTTGCTCCGGAGGCTGCCGAAAGCGAAAACAGGTGCTTTTGAGGATGGAGTCCGCAGGAAAGCAGAGAGGGCCAAATTGTCTGTGGCATTTGAAAGGGTTCCAGGAGGCAGTGAGAACCAGCATTACTTTTCCCCGCTGGCAGCTTTGCTGTGGCAGCAAAAGCTGGACGTTTGTCTTTTTTGCTCCGGAGGTTGCCGAAAGCGAAAACAGGTGCTTTTGAGGATGGAGTCCGCAGGAAAGCAGAGAGGGCCAAATTGTCTGTGGCATTTGAAAGGGTTCAAGGAGGTAGTGAGAACCAGCATTACTTTTCCCCGCTGGCACCTTTGCTGTGGCAGCAAAAGCTGGACGTTTGTCTTTTTTGCTCCGGAGGTTGCCGAAAGCGAAAACAGGTGCTTTTGAGGATAGAGTCCGCAGGAAAGCAGAGAGGGCCAAATTGTCTGGGGCATTTGAAAGGGTTCCAGGAGGCAGTGAGAACCAGCATTACTTTTCCCCGCTGGCACCTTTGTTGTGGCAGCAAAGGCTGGACGTTTGTCTTTTTTGCTCCGGAGGCTGCCGAAAGCGAAAACAGGTGCTTTTGAGGATGGAGTCCGCAGGAAAGCAGAGAGGGCCAAATTGTCTGTGGCATTTGAAAGAGTTCCAGGAGGCAGTGAGAACCAGCATCACTTTTCCCCGCTGGCACCTTTGCTGTGGCAGCAAAAGCTGGACGTTTGTCTTTTTACCACCGGAGTGCGCCGAAAGTGAAAAAAGGCGCTTTTGAGGATAGAGTCCGCAGGAAAGCAGAGAGGGCTTAATTGTCTGGGGCATTTGAAAGGGTTCCAGGAGGCAGTGAGAACCAGCATTACTTTTCCCCGCTGGCACCTTTGCTGTGGCAGCAAAAGCTGGACGTTTGTCTTTTTTGCTCCGGAGGCTGCCGAAAGCGAAAACAGGTGCTTTTGAGGATGGAGTCCGCAGGAAAGCAGAGAGGGCCAAATTGTCTGGGGCATTTGAAAGGGTTCCAGGAGGCAGTGAGAACCAGCATTACTTTTCCCCGCTGGCACCTTTGCTGTGGCAGCAAAAGCTGGACGTTTGTCTTTTTGCTCCGGAGGTTGCCAAAAGCGAAAACAGGTGCTTTTGAGGATGGAGTCCGCAGGAAAGCAGAGAGGGCCAAATTGTCTGGGGCATTTGAAAGGGTTCCAGGAGGCAGTGAGAACCAGCATTACTTTTCCCCGCTGGCACCTTTGCTGTGGCAGCAAAAGCTGGACGTTTGTCTTTTTTGCTCCGGAGGCTGCCGAAAGCGAAAACAGGTGCTTTTGAGGATGGAGTCCGCAGGAAAGCAGAGAGGGCCAAATTGTCTGGGGCATTTGAAAGAGTTCCAGGAGGCAGTGAGAACCAGCATTACTTTTCCCCGCTGGCACCTTTGCTGTGGCAGCAAAAGCTGGACGTTTGTCTTTTTTGCTCCGGAGGTTGCCGAAAGCGAAAACAGGTGCTTTTGAGGATGGAGTCCGCAGGAAAGCAGAGAGGGCCAAATTGTCTGTGGCATTTGAAAGGGTTCCAGGAGGCAGTGAGAACCAGCATTACTTTTCCCCGCTGGCACCTTTGCTGTGGCAGCAAAAGCTGGACGTTTGTCTTTTTTGCTCTGGAGGTTGCAAAAAGCGAAAACAGGTGCTTTTGAGGATGGAGTCCGCAGGAAAGCAGAGAGGGACAAATTGTCTGGGGCATTTGAAGAGGTTCCAGGAGGCAGTGAGAACCAGCATTACTTTTCCCCGCTGGCACCTTTGCTGTGGCAGCAAAAGCTGGACGTTTGTCTTTTTTGCTCCTGAGAATGCCGAAAGCGAAAACAGGTGCTTTTGAGGATGGAGTCCGCAGGAAAGCAGAGAGGGCCAAATTGTCTGTGGCATTTGAAAGGGTTCCAGGAGGCAGTGAGAACCAGCATTACTTTTCCCCGCTGGCACCTTTGCTGTGGCAGCAAAAGCTGGACGTTTGTCTTTTTTGCTCCGGAGGTTGCCAAAAGCGAAAACAGGTGCTTTTGAGGATGGAGTCCGCAGGAAAGCAGAGAGGGCCAAATTGTCTGGGGCATTTGAAAGGGTTCCAGGAGGCAGTGAGAACCAGCATTACTTTTCCCCGCTGGCACCTTTGTTGTGGCAGCAAAAGCTGGACGTTTGTCTTTTTTGCTCCGGAGGCTGCCGAAAGCGAAAACAGGTGCTTTTGAGGATGGAGTCCGCAGGAAAGCAGAGAGGGCCAAATTGTCTGTGGCATTTGAAAGGGTTCCAGGAGGCAGTGAGAACCAGCATTACTTTTCCCCGCTGGCACCTTTGCTGTGGCAGCAAAAGCTGGACGTTTGTCTTTTTTGCTCCGGAGGCTGCCGAAAGCGAAAACAGGTGCTTTTGAGGATGGAGTCCGCAGGAAAGCAGAGAGGGCCAAATTGTCTGTGGCATTTGAAAGAGTTCCAGGAGGCAGTGAGAACCAGCATTACTTTTCCCCGCTGGCACCTTTGCTGTGGCAGCAAAAGCTGGACGTTTGTCTTTTTTGCTCATGAGGTTGCCGAAAGCGAAAACAGGTGCTTTTGAGGATGGAGTCCGCAGGAAAGCAGAGAGGGCCAAATTGTCTGTGACATTTGAAGAGGTTCCAGGAGGCAGTGATAACCAGCATTACTTTTCCCCGCTGGCACGTTTGCTGTGGCAGCAAAAGCTGGACTTTTGTCTTTTTTGCTCCGGAGGCTGCCGAAAGCGAAAACAGGTGCTTTTGAGGATGGAGTCCGCAGGAAAGCAGAGAGAGCCAAATTGTCTGGGGCATTTGAAGGAGTTCCAGGAGGCAGTGAGAACCAGCATTACTTTTCCCCGCTGGCACCTTTGCTGTGGCAGCAAAATCTGGACGTTTGTCTTTTTTGATCCGGAGAATGCCGAAAGCGAAAACAGGTGCTTTTGAGGATGGAGTCCGCAGGAAAGCAGAGAGGGCCAAATTGTCTGGGGCATTTGAACAGGTTCCAGGAGGCAGTGAGAACCAGCATTACTTTTCCCCGCTGGCACCTTTGCTGTGGCAGCAAAAGCTGGACGTTTGTCTTTTTTGCTCCGGAGGCTGCCGAAAGCGAAAACAGGTGCTTTTGAGGATGGAGTCCGCAGGAAAGCAGAGAGGGCCAAATTGTCTGTGGCATTTGAAAGGGTTCCAGGAGGCAGTGAGAACCAGCATTACTTTTCCCCGCTGGCACCTTTGCTGTGGCAGCAAAAGCTGGACGTTTGTCTTTTTTGCTCCGGAGGCTGCCGAAAGCGAAAACAGGTGCTTTTGAGGATGGAGTCCGCAGGAAAGCAGAGAGGGCCAAATTGTCTGTGGCATTTGAAAGAGTTCCAGGAGGCAGTGAGAACCAGCATTACTTTTCCCCGCTGGCACCTTTGCTGTGGCAGCAAAAGCTGGACGTTTGTCTTTTTTGCTCATGAGGTTGCCGAAAGCGAAAACAGGTGCTCTTGAGGATGGAGTCCGCAGGAAAGCAGAGAGGGCCAAAATGTCTGTGGCATTTGAAGAGGTTCCAGGAGGCAGTGAGAACCAGCATTACTTTTCCCCGCTGGCACGTTTGCTGTGGCAGCAAAAGCTGGACGTTTGTCTTTTTTGCTCCGGAGGCTGCCGAAAGCGAAAACAGGTGCTTTTGAGGATGGAGTCCGCAGGAAAGCAGAGAGGGCCAAATTGTCTGGGGCATTTGAAAGAGTTCCAGGAGGCAGTGAGAACCAGCATTACTTTTCCCCGCTGGCACCTTTGCTGTGGCAGCAAAAGCTGGACGTTTGTCTTTTTTGCTCCGGAGGCTGCCGAAAGCGAAAACAGGTGCTTTTGAGGATGGAGTCCGCAGGAAAGCAGAGAGGGCCAAATTGTCTGTGGCATTTGAAAGGGTTCCAGGAGGCAGTGAGAAACAGCATTACTTTTCCCCGCTGGCACCTTTGCTGTGGCAGCAAAAGCTGGACGTTTGTCTTTTTTGCTCCGGAGGCTGCCGAAAGCGAAAATAGGTGCTTTTGAGGATGGAGTCCGCAGGAAAGCAGAGAGGGCCAAATTGTCTGTGGCATTTGAAAGGGTTCCAGGAGGCAGTGAGAACCAGCATTACTTTTCCCCGCTGGCACCTTTGCTGTGGCAGCAAAAGCTGGACGTTTGTCTTTTTTGCTCCGGAGGTTGCCAAAAGCGAAAACAGGTGCTTTTGAGGATGGAGTCCGCAGGAAAGCAGAGAGGGCCAAATTATCTGGGGCATTTGAAGAGGTTCCAGGAGGCAGTGAGAACCAGCATTACTTTTCCCCGCTGGCACCTTTGCTGTGGCAGCAAAAGCTGGACGTTTGTCTTTTTTGCTCCGGAGGCTGCCGAAAGCGAAAACAGGTGCTTTTGAGGATGGAGTCCGCAGGAAAGCAGAGAGGGCCAAATTGTCTGTGGCATTTGAAAGGGTTCCAGGAGGCAGTGAGAACCAGCATTACTTTTCCCCGCTGGCACCTTTGCTGTGGCAGCAAAAGCTGGACGTTTGTCTTTTTTGCTCCGGAGGTTGCCGAAAGCGAAAACAGGTGCTTTTGAGGATGGAGTCCGCAGGAAAGCAGAGAGGGCCAAATTGTCTGGGGCATTTGAAAGGGTTCCAGGAGGCAGTGAGAACCAGCATTACTTTTCCCCGTTGGCACCTTTGCTGTGGCAGCAAAAGCTGGACGTTTGTCTTTTTTGCTCCGGAGGCTGCCGAAAGCGAAAACAGCTGCTTTTGAGGATGGAGTCCGCAGGAAAGCAGAGAGGGCCAAATTGTCTGGGGCATTTGAAAGGGTTCCAGGAGGCAGTGAGAACCAGCATTACTTTTCCCCGCTGGCACCTTTGCTGTGGCAGCAAAAGCTGGACGTTTGTCTTTTTACCATCGGAGTGCGCCGAAAGTGAAGAAAGGCGCTTTTGAGGATAGAGTCCGCAGGAAAGCAGAGAGGGCTTAATTGTCTGGGGCATTTGAAAGGGTTCCAGGAGGCAGTGAGAACCAGCATTACTTTTCCCCGCTGGCACCTTTGCTGTGGCAGCAAAAGCTGGACGTTTGTCTTTTTTGCTCCGGAGGCTGCCGAAAGCGAAAACAGGTGCTTTTGAGGATGGAGTCCGCAGGAAAGCAGAGAGGGCCAAATTGTCTGGGGCATTTGAAAGGGTTCCAGGAGGCAGTGAGAACCAGCATCACTTTTCCCCGCTGGCACCTTTGCTGTGGCAGCAAAAGCTGGACGTTTGTCTTTTTTGCTCCGGAGGCTGCCGAAAGCGAAAACAGGTGCTTTTGAGGATGGAGTCCGCAGGAAAGCAGAGAGGGCCAAATTGTCTGGGGCATTTGAACAGGTTCCAGGAGGCAGTGAGAACCAGCATTACTTTTCCCCGCTGGCACCTTTGCTGTGGCAGCAAAAGCTGGACGTTTGTCTTTTTTGCTCCGGAGGCTGCCGAAAGCGAAAACAGGTGCTTTTGAGGATGGAGTCCGCAGGAAAGCAGAGAGGGCCAAATTGTCTGGGGCATTTGAAAGGGTTCCAGGAGGCAGTGAGAACCAGCATTACTTTTCCCCGCTGGCACCTTTGCTGTGGCAGCAAAAGCTGGACGTTTGTCTTTTTTGCTCCGGAGGTTGCCAAAAGCGAAAACAGGTGCTTTTGAGGATGGAGTCCGCAGGAAAGCAGAGAGGGCCAAATTATCTGGGGCATTTGAAGAGGTTCCAGGAGGCAGTGAGAACCAGCATTACTTTTCCCCGCTGGCACCTTTGCTGTGGCAGCAAAAGCTGGACATATGTCTTTTTTGCTCCGGAGGCTGCCGAAAGCGAAAACAGGTGCTTTTGAGGATGGAGTCCGCAGGAAAGCAGAGAGGGCCAAATTGTCTGTGGCATTTGAAAGGGTTCCAGGAGGCAGTGAGAACCAGCATTACTTTTCCCCGCTGGCACCTTTGCTGTGGCAGCAAAAGCTGGACGTTTGTCTTTTTTGCTCCGGAGGTTGCCGAAAGCGAAAACAGGTGCTTTTGAGGATGGAGTCCGCAGGAAAGCAGAGAGGGCTTAATTGTCTGGGGCATTTGAAAGGGTTCCAGGAGGCAGTGAGAACCAGCATTACTTTTCCCCGCTGGCACCTTTGCTGTGGCAGCAAAAGCTGGACGTTTGTCTTTTTTGCTCCGGAGGTTGCCGAAAGCGAAAACAGGTGCTTTTGAGGATGGAGTCCGCAGGAAAGCAGAGAGGGCCAAATTGTCTGTGGCATTTGAAAGGGTTCCAGGAGGCAGTGAGAACCAGCATTACTTTTCCCCGTTGGCACCTTTGCTGTGGCAGCAAAAGCTGGACGTTTGTCTTTTTTGCTCCGGAGGCTGCCGAAAGCGAAAACAGGTGCTTTTGAGGATGGAGTCCGCAGGAAAGCAGAGAGGGCCAAATTGTCTGTGGCATTTGAAAGGGTTCCAGGAGGCAGTGAGAACCAGCATTACTTTTCCCCGCTGGCACCTTTGCTGTGGCAGCAAAAGCTGGACGTTTGTCTTTTTACCACCGGAGGGCGCCGAAAGTGAAGAAAGGCGCTTTTGAGGATAGAGTCCGCAGGAAAGCAGAGAGGGCTTAATTGTCTGGGGCATTTGAAAGGGTTCCAGGAGGCAGTGAGAACCAGCATTACTTTTCCCCGCTGGCACCTTTGCTGTGGCAGCAAAAGCTGGACGTTTGTCTTTTTTGCTCCGGAGGCTGCCGAAAGCGAAAACAGGTGCTTTTGAGGATGGAGTCCGCAGGAAAGCAGAGAGGGCCAAATTGTCTGGGGCATTTGAAAGGGTTCCAGGAGGCAGTGAGAACCAGCATCACTTTTCCCCGCTGGCACCTTTGCTGTGGCAGCAAAAGCTGGACGTTTGTCTTTTTTGCTCCGGAGGCTGCCGAAAGCGAAAACAGGTGCTTTTGAGGATGGAGTCCGCAGGAAAGCAGAGAGGGCCAAATTGTCTGGGGCATTTGAACAGGTTCCAGGAGGCAGTGAGAACCAGCATTACTTTTCCCCGCTGGCACCTTTGCTGTGGCAGCAAAAGCTGGACGTTTGTCTTTTTTGCTCCGGAGGCTGCCGAAAGCGAAAACAGGTGCTTTTGAGGATGGAGTCCGCAGGAAAGCAGAGAGGGCCAAATTGTCTGGGGCATTTGAAAGGGTTCCAGGAGGCAGTGAGAAACAGCATTACTTTTCCCCGCTGGCACCTTTGCTGTGGCAGCAAAAGCTGGACGTTTGTCTTTTTTGCTCCGGAGGCTGCCGAAAGCGAAAACAGGTGCTTTTGAGGATGGAGTCCGCAGGAAAGCAGAGAGGGCCAAATTGTCTGGGGCATTTGAACAGGTTCCAGGAGGCAGTGAGAACCAGCATTACTTTTCCCCGCTGGCACCTTTGCTGTGGCAGCAAAAGCTGGACGTTTGTCTTTTTTGCTCCGGAGGCTGCCGAAAGCGAAAACAGGTGCTTTTGAGGATGGAGTCCGCAGGAAAGCAGAGAGGGCCAAATTGTCTGGGGCATTTGAAAGGGTTCCGGGAGGCAGTGAGAACCAGCATTACTTTTCCCCGCTGGCACCTTTGCTGTGGCAGCAAAAGCTGGACGTTTGTCTTTTTTGCTCCGGAGGCTGCCGAAAGCGAAAACAGGTGCTTTTGAGGATGGAGTCCGCAGGAAAGCAGAGAGGGCCAAAATGTCTGTGGCATTTGAAGAGGTTCCAGGAGGCAGTGAGAACCAGCATTACTTTTCCCCGCTGGCACGTTTGCTGTGGCAGCAAAAGCTGGACGTTTGTCTTTTTTGCTCCGGAGGCTGCCGAAAGCGAAAACAGGTGCTTTTGAGGATGGAGTCCGCAGGAAAGCAGAGAGAGCCAAATTGTCTGGGGCATTTGAAGGAGTTCCAGGAGGCAGTGAGAACCAGCATTACTTTTCCCCGCTGGCACCTTTGCTGTGGCAGCAAAAGCTGGACGTTTGTCTTTTTTGCTCCGGAGGCTGCCGAAAGCGAAAACAGGTGCTTTTGAGGATGGAGTCCGCAGGAAAGCAGAGAGGGCCAAATTGTCTGTGGCATTTGAAAGGGTTCCAGGAGGCAGTGAGAACCAGCATTACTTTTCCCCGCTGGCACCTTTGCTGTGGCAGCAAAAGCTGGACGTTTGTCTTTTTTGCTCCGGAGGCTGCCGAAAGCGAAAACAGGTGCTTTTGAGGATGGAGTCCGCAGGAAAGCAGAGAGGGCCAAATTGTCTGGGGCATTTGAACAGGTTCCAGGAGGCAGTGAGAACCAGCATTACTTTTCCCCGCTGGCACCTTTGCTGTGGCAGCAAAAGCTGGACGTTTGTCTTTTTTGCTCCGGAGGCTGCCGAAAGCGAAAACAGGTGCTTTTGAGGATGGAGTCCGCAGGAAAGCAGAGAGGGCCAAATTGTCTGGGGCATTTGAAAGGGTTCCAGGAGGCAGTGAGAAACAGCATTACTTTTCCCCGCTGGCACCTTTGCTGTGGCAGCAAAAGCTGGACGTTTGTCTTTTTTGCTCCGGAGGCTGCCGAAAGCGAAAATAGGTGCTTTTGAGGATGGAGTCCGCAGGAAAGCAGAGAGGGCCAAATTGTCTGTGGCATTTGAAAGGGTTCCAGGAGGCAGTGAGAACCAGCATTACTTTTCCCCGCTGGCACCTTTGCTGTGGCAGCAAAAGCTGGACGTTTGTCTTTTTTGCTCCGGAGGTTTCCAAAAGCGAAAACAGGTGCTTTTGAGGATAAAGTCCGCAGGAAAGCAGAGAGGGCCAAATTATCTGGGGCATTTGAAGAGGTTCCAGGAGGCAGTGAGAACCAGCATTACTTTTCCCCGCTGGCACCTTTGCTGTGGCAGCAAAAGCTGGACGTTTGTCTTTTTTGCTCCGGAGGCTGCCGAAAGCGAAAACAGGTGCTTTTGAGGATGGAGTCCGCAGGAAAGCAGAGAGGGCCAAATTGTCTGTGGCATTTGAAAGGGTTCCAGGAGGCAGTGAGAACCAGCATTACTTTTCCCCGCTGGCACCTTTGCTGTGGCAGCAAAAGCTGGACGTTTGTCTTTTTTGCTCCGGAGGTTGCCGAAAGCGAAAACAGGTGCTTTTGAGGATGGAGTCCGCAGGAAAGCAGAGAGGGCTTAATTGTCTGGGGCATTTGAAAGGGTTCCAGGAGGCAGTGAGAACCAGCATTACTTTTCCCCGCTGGCACCTTTGCTGTGGCAGCAAAAGCTGGACGTTTGTCTTTTTACCACCGGAGTGCGCCGAAAGTGAAGAAAGGCGCTTTTGAGGATAGAGTCCGCAGGAAAGCAGAGAGGGCTTAATTGTCTGGGGCATTTGAAAGGGTTCCAGGAGGCAGTGAGAACCAGCATTACTTTTCCCCGCTGGCACCTTTGCTGTGGCAGCAAAAGCTGGACGTTTGTCTTTTTTGCTCCGGAGGCTGCCGAAAGCGAAAACAGGTGCTTTTGAGGATGGAGTCCGCAGGAAAGCAGAGAGGGCCAAATTGTCTGGGGCATTTGAAAGGGTTCCAGGAGGCAGTGAGAACCAGCATCACTTTTCCCCGCTGGCACCTTTGCTGTGGCAGCAAAAGCTGGACGTTTGTCTTTTTTGCTCCGGAGGCTGCCGAAAGCGAAAATAGGTGCTTTTGAGGATGGAGTCCGCAGGAAAGCAGAGAGGGCCAAATTGTCTGTGGCATTTGAAAGAGTTCCAGGAGGCAGTGAGAACCAGCATTACTTTTCCCCGCTGGCACCTTTGCTGTGGCAGCAAAAGCTGGACGTTTGTCTTTTTACCACCGGAGGTTCCCGAAAGTGAAAAAAGGCGCTTTTGAGGATAGAGTCCGCAGGAAAGCAGAGAGGGCTTAATTGTCTGGGGCATTTGAAAGGGTTCCAGGAGGCAGTGAGAACCAGCATTACTTTTCCCCGCTGGCACCTTTGCTGTGGCAGCAAAAGCTGGACGTTTGTCTTTTTTGCTCCGGAGGCTGCCGAAAGCGAAAACAGGTGCTTTTGAGGATGGAGTCCGCAGGAAAGCAGAGAGGGCCAAATTGTCTGTGGCATTTGAAAGGGTTCCAGGAGGCAGTGAGAACCAGCATTACTTTTCCCCGCTGGCACCTTTGCTGTGGCAGCAAAAGCTGGACGTTTGTCTTTTTTGCTCCGGAGGCTGCCGAAAGCGAAAACAGGTGCTTTTGAGGATGGAGTCCGCAGGAAAGCAGAGAGGGCCAAATTGTCTGTGGCATTTGAAAGGGTTCCAGGAGGCAGTGAGAACCAGCATTACTTTTCCCCGCTGGCACCTTTGCTGTGGCAGCAAAAGCTGGACGTTTGTCTTTTTTGCTCCGGAGGTTGCCGAAAGCGAAAACAGGTGCTTTTGAGGATGGAGTCCGCAGGAAAGCAGAGAGGGCTTAATTGTCTGGGGCATTTGAAAGGGTTCCAGGAGGCAGTGAGAACCAGCATTACTTTTCCCCGCTGGCACCTTTGCTGTGGCAGCAAAAGCTGGACGTTTGTCTTTTTTGCTCCGGAGGTTGCCGAAAGCGAAAACAGGTGCTTTTGAGGATGGAGTCCGCAGGAAAGCAGAGAGGGCCAAATTGTCTGGGGCATTTGAAAGGGTTCCAGGAGGCAGTGAGAAACAGCATTACTTTTCCCCGCTGGCACCTTTGCTGTGGCAGCAAAAGCTGGACGTTTGTCTTTTTTGCTCCGGAGGCTGCCGAAAGCGAAAACAGGTGCTTTTGAGGATGGAGTCCGCAGGAAAGCAGAGAGGGCCAAATTGTCTGGGGCATTTGAACAGGTTCCAGGAGGCAGTGAGAACCAGCATTACTTTTCCCCGCTGGCACCTTTGCTGTGGCAGCAAAAGCTGGACGTTTGTCTTTTTTGCTCCGGAGGCTGCCGAAAGCGAAAACAGGTGCTTTTGAGGATGGAGTCCGCAGGAAAGCAGAGAGGGCCAAATTGTCTGGGGCATTTGAAAGGGTTCCGGGAGGCAGTGAGAACCAGCATTACTTTTCCCCGCTGGCACCTTTGCTGTGGCAGCAAAAGCTGGACGTTTGTCTTTTTTGCTCCGGAGGCTGCCGAAAGCGAAAACAGGTGCTTTTGAGGATGGAGTCCGCAGGAAAGCAGAGAGGGCCAAAATGTCTGTGGCATTTGAAGAGGTTCCAGGAGGCAGTGAGAACCAGCATTACTTTTCCCCGCTGGCACGTTTGCTGTGGCAGCAAAAGCTGGACGTTTGTCTTTTTTGCTCCGGAGGCTGCCGAAAGCGAAAACAGGTGCTTTTGAGGATGGAGTCCGCAGGAAAGCAGAGAGAGCCAAATTGTCTGGGGCATTTGAAGGAGTTCCAGGAGGCAGTGAGAACCAGCATTACTTTTCCCCGCTGGCACCTTTGCTGTGGCAGCAAAAGCTGGACGTTTGTCTTTTTTGCTCCGGAGGCTGCCGAAAGCGAAAACAGGTGCTTTTGAGGATGGAGTCCGCAGGAAAGCAGAGAGGGCCAAATTGTCTGTGGCATTTGAAAGGGTTCCAGGAGGCAGTGAGAACCAGCATTACTTTTCCCCGCTGGCACCTTTGCTGTGGCAGCAAAAGCTGGACGTTTGTCTTTTTTGCTCCGGAGGTTGCCGAAAGCGAAAACAGGTGCTTTTGAGGATGGAGTCCGCAGGAAAGCAGAGAGGGCTTAATTGTCTGGGGCATTTGAAAGGGTTCCAGGAGGCAGTGAGAACCAGCATTACTTTTCCCCGCTGGCACCTTTGCTGTGGCAGCAAAAGCTGGACGTTTGTCTTTTTTGCTCCGGAGGCTGCCGAAAGCGAAAATAGGTGCTTTTGAGGATGGAGTCCGCAGGAAAGCAGAGAGGGCCAAATTGTCTGTGGCATTTGAAAGAGTTCCAGGAGGCAGTGAGAACCAGCATTACTTTTCCCCGCTGGCACCTTTGCTGTGGCAGCAAAAGCTGGACGTTTGTCTTTTTACCACCGGAGGTTCCCGAAAGTGAAAAAAGGCGCTTTTGAGGATAGAGTCCGCAGGAAAGCAGAGAGGGCTTAATTGTCTGGGGCATTTGAAAGGGTTCCAGGAGGCAGTGAGAACCAGCATTACTTTTCCCCGCTGGCACCTTTGCTGTGGCAGCAAAAGCTGGACGTTTGTCTTTTTTGCTCCGGAGGCTGCCGAAAGCGAAAACAGGTGCTTTTGAGGATGGAGTCCGCAGGAAAGCAGAGAGGGCCAAATTGTCTGTGGCATTTGAAAGGGTTCCAGGAGGCAGTGAGAACCAGCATTACTTTTCCCCGCTGGCACCTTTGCTGTGGCAGCAAAAGCTGGACGTTTGTCTTTTTTGCTCCGGAGGCTGCCGAAAGCGAAAACAGGTGCTTTTGAGGATGGAGTCCGCAGGAAAGCAGAGAGGGCCAAATTGTCTGTGGCATTTGAAAGGGTTCCAGGAGGCAGTGAGAACCAGCATTACTTTTCCCCGCTGGCACCTTTGCTGTGGCAGCAAAAGCTGGACGTTTGTCTTTTTTGCTCCGGAGGTTGCCGAAAGCGAAAACAGGTGCTTTTGAGGATGGAGTCCGCAGGAAAGCAGAGAGGGCTTAATTGTCTGGGGCATTTGAAAGGGTTCCAGGAGGCAGTGAGAACCAGCATTACTTTTCCCCGCTGGCACCTTTGCTGTGGCAGCAAAAGCTGGACGTTTGTCTTTTTTGCTCCGGAGGTTGCCGAAAGCGAAAACAGGTGCTTTTGAGGATGGAGTCCGCAGGAAAGCAGAGAGGGCCAAATTGTCTGGGGCATTTGAAAGGGTTCCAGGAGGCAGTGAGAAACAGCATTACTTTTCCCCGCTGGCACCTTTGCTGTGGCAGCAAAAGCTGGACGTTTGTCTTTTTTGCTCCGGAGGCTGCCGAAAGCGAAAACAGGTGCTTTTGAGGATGGAGTCCGCAGGAAAGCAGAGAGGGCCAAATTGTCTGGGGCATTTGAACAGGTTCCAGGAGGCAGTGAGAACCAGCATTACTTTTCCCCGCTGGCACCTTTGCTGTGGCAGCAAAAGCTGGACGTTTGTCTTTTTTGCTCCGGAGGCTGCCGAAAGCGAAAACAGGTGCTTTTGAGGATGGAGTCCGCAGGAAAGCAGAGAGGGCCAAATTGTCTGGGGCATTTGAAAGGGTTCCGGGAGGCAGTGAGAACCAGCATTACTTTTCCCCGCTGGCACCTTTGCTGTGGCAGCAAAAGCTGGACGTTTGTCTTTTTTGCTCCGGAGGCTGCCGAAAGCGAAAACAGGTGCTTTTGAGGATGGAGTCCGCAGGAAAGCAGAGAGGGCCAAAATGTCTGTGGCATTTGAAGAGGTTCCAGGAGGCAGTGAGAACCAGCATTACTTTTCCCCGCTGGCACGTTTGCTGTGGCAGCAAAAGCTGGACGTTTGTCTTTTTTGCTCCGGAGGCTGCCGAAAGCGAAAACAGGTGCTTTTGAGGATGGAGTCCGCAGGAAAGCAGAGAGAGCCAAATTGTCTGGGGCATTTGAAGGAGTTCCAGGAGGCAGTGAGAACCAGCATTACTTTTCCCCGCTGGCACCTTTGCTGTGGCAGCAAAAGCTGGACGTTTGTCTTTTTTGCTCCGGAGGCTGCCGAAAGCGAAAACAGGTGCTTTTGAGGATGGAGTCCGCAGGAAAGCAGAGAGGGCCAAATTGTCTGTGGCATTTGAAAGGGTTCCAGGAGGCAGTGAGAACCAGCATTACTTTTCCCCGCTGGCACCTTTGCTGTGGCAGCAAAAGCTGGACGTTTGTCTTTTTTGCTCCGGAGGTTGCCGAAAGCGAAAACAGGTGCTTTTGAGGATGGAGTCCGCAGGAAAGCAGAGAGGGCTTAATTGTCTGGGGCATTTGAAAGGGTTCCAGGAGGCAGTGAGAACCAGCATTACTTTTCCCCGCTGGCACCTTTGCTGTGGCAGCAAAAGCTGGACGTTTGTCTTTTTTGCTCCGGAGGTTGCCGAAAGCGAAAACAGGTGCTTTTGAGGATGGAGTCCGCAGGAAAGCAGAGAGGGCCAAATTGTCTGGGGCATTTGAAAGGGTTCCAGGAGGCAGTGAGAAACAGCATTACTTTTCCCCGCTGGCACCTTTGCTGTGGCAGCAAAAGCTGGACGTTTGTCTTTTTTGCTCCGGAGGCTGCCGAAAGCGAAAACAGGTGCTTTTGAGGATGGAGTCCGCAGGAAAGCAGAGAGGGCCAAATTGTCTGGGGCATTTGAACAGGTTCCAGGAGGCAGTGAGAACCAGCATTACTTTTCCCCGCTGGCACCTTTGCTGTGGCAGCAAAAGCTGGACGTTTGTCTTTTTTGCTCCGGAGGCTGCCGAAAGCGAAAACAGGTGCTTTTGAGGATGGAGTCCGCAGGAAAGCAGAGAGGGCCAAATTGTCTGGGGCATTTGAAAGGGTTCCGGGAGGCAGTGAGAACCAGCATTACTTTTCCCCGCTGGCACCTTTGCTGTGGCAGCAAAAGCTGGACGTTTGTCTTTTTTGCTCCGGAGGCTGCCGAAAGCGAAAACAGGTGCTTTTGAGGATGGAGTCCGCAGGAAAGCAGAGAGGGCCAAAATGTCTGTGGCATTTGAAGAGGTTCCAGGAGGCAGTGAGAACCAGCATTACTTTTCCCCGCTGGCACGTTTGCTGTGGCAGCAAAAGCTGGACGTTTGTCTTTTTTGCTCCGGAGGCTGCCGAAAGCGAAAACAGGTGCTTTTGAGGATGGAGTCCGCAGGAAAGCAGAGAGAGCCAAATTGTCTGGGGCATTTGAAGGAGTTCCAGGAGGCAGTGAGAACCAGCATTACTTTTCCCCGCTGGCACCTTTGCTGTGGCAGCAAAAGCTGGACGTTTGTCTTTTTTGCTCCGGAGGCTGCCGAAAGCGAAAACAGGTGCTTTTGAGGATGGAGTCCGCAGGAAAGCAGAGAGGGCCAAATTGTCTGTGGCATTTGAAAGGGTTCCAGGAGGCAGTGAGAACCAGCATTACTTTTCCCCGCTGGCACCTTTGCTGTGGCAGCAAAAGCTGGACGTTTGTCTTTTTTGCTCCGGAGGCTGCCGAAAGCGAAAACAGGTGCTTTTGAGGATGGAGTCCGCAGGAAAGCAGAGAGGGCCAAATTGTCTGGGGCATTTGAACAGGTTCCAGGAGGCAGTGAGAACCAGCATTACTTTTCCCCGCTGGCACCTTTGCTGTGGCAGCAAAAGCTGGACGTTTGTCTTTTTTGCTCCGGAGGCTGCCGAAAGCGAAAACAGGTGCTTTTGAGGATGGAGTCCGCAGGAAAGCAGAGAGGGCCAAATTGTCTGGGGCATTTGAAAGGGTTCCAGGAGGCAGTGAGAAACAGCATTACTTTTCCCCGCTGGCACCTTTGCTGTGGCAGCAAAAGCTGGACGTTTGTCTTTTTTGCTCCGGAGGCTGCCGAAAGCGAAAATAGGTGCTTTTGAGGATGGAGTCCGCAGGAAAGCAGAGAGGGCCAAATTGTCTGTGGCATTTGAAAGGGTTCCAGGAGGCAGTGAGAACCAGCATTACTTTTCCCCGCTGGCACCTTTGCTGTGGCAGCAAAAGCTGGACGTTTGTCTTTTTTGCTCCGGAGGTTTCCAAAAGCGAAAACAGGTGCTTTTGAGGATAAAGTCCGCAGGAAAGCAGAGAGGGCCAAATTATCTGGGGCATTTGAAGAGGTTCCAGGAGGCAGTGAGAACCAGCATTACTTTTCCCCGCTGGCACCTTTGCTGTGGCAGCAAAAGCTGGACGTTTGTCTTTTTTGCTCCGGAGGCTGCCGAAAGCGAAAACAGGTGCTTTTGAGGATGGAGTCCGCAGGAAAGCAGAGAGGGCCAAATTGTCTGTGGCATTTGAAAGGGTTCCAGGAGGCAGTGAGAACCAGCATTACTTTTCCCCGCTGGCACCTTTGCTGTGGCAGCAAAAGCTGGACGTTTGTCTTTTTTGCTCCGGAGGTTGCCGAAAGCGAAAACAGGTGCTTTTGAGGATGGAGTCCGCAGGAAAGCAGAGAGGGCTTAATTGTCTGGGGCATTTGAAAGGGTTCCAGGAGGCAGTGAGAACCAGCATTACTTTTCCCCGCTGGCACCTTTGCTGTGGCAGCAAAAGCTGGACGTTTGTCTTTTTACCACCGGAGTGCGCCGAAAGTGAAGAAAGGCGCTTTTGAGGATAGAGTCCGCAGGAAAGCAGAGAGGGCTTAATTGTCTGGGGCATTTGAAAGGGTTCCAGGAGGCAGTGAGAACCAGCATTACTTTTCCCCGCTGGCACCTTTGCTGTGGCAGCAAAAGCTGGACGTTTGTCTTTTTTGCTCCGGAGGCTGCCGAAAGCGAAAACAGGTGCTTTTGAGGATGGAGTCCGCAGGAAAGCAGAGAGGGCCAAATTGTCTGGGGCATTTGAAAGGGTTCCAGGAGGCAGTGAGAACCAGCATCACTTTTCCCGCTGGCACCTTTGCTGTGGCAGCAAAAGCTGGACGTTTGTCTTTTTTGCTCCGGAGGCTGCCGAAAGCGAAAATAGGTGCTTTTGAGGATGGAGTCCGCAGGAAAGCAGAGAGGGCCAAATTGTCTGTGGCATTTGAAAGAGTTCCAGGAGGCAGTGAGAACCAGCATTACTTTTCCCCGCTGGCACCTTTGCTGTGGCAGCAAAAGCTGGACGTTTGTCTTTTTACCACCGGAGGTTCCCGAAAGTGAAAAAAGGCGCTTTTGAGGATAGAGTCCGCAGGAAAGCAGAGAGGGCTTAATTGTCTGGGGCATTTGAAAGGGTTCCAGGAGGCAGTGAGAACCAGCATTACTTTTCCCCGCTGGCACCTTTGCTGTGGCAGCAAAAGCTGGACGTTTGTCTTTTTTGCTCCGGAGGCTGCCGAAAGCGAAAACAGGTGCTTTTGAGGATGGAGTCCGCAGGAAAGCAGAGAGGGCCAAATTGTCTGTGGCATTTGAAAGGGTTCCAGGAGGCAGTGAGAACCAGCATTACTTTTCCCCGCTGGCACCTTTGCTGTGGCAGCAAAAGCTGGACGTTTGTCTTTTTTGCTCCGGAGGCTGCCGAAAGCGAAAACAGGTGCTTTTGAGGATGGAGTCCGCAGGAAAGCAGAGAGGGCCAAATTGTCTGTGGCATTTGAAAGGGTTCCAGGAGGCAGTGAGAACCAGCATTACTTTTCCCCGCTGGCACCTTTGCTGTGGCAGCAAAAGCTGGACGTTTGTCTTTTTTGCTCCGGAGGTTGCCGAAAGCGAAAACAGGTGCTTTTGAGGATGGAGTCCGCAGGAAAGCAGAGAGGGCTTAATTGTCTGGGGCATTTGAAAGGGTTCCAGGAGGCAGTGAGAACCAGCATTACTTTTCCCCGCTGGCACCTTTGCTGTGGCAGCAAAAGCTGGACGTTTGTCTTTTTTGCTCCGGAGGTTGCCGAAAGCGAAAAAAGGTGCTTTTGAGGATGGAGTCCGCAGGAAAGCAGAGAGGGCCAAATTGTCTGTGGCATTTGAAAGGGTTCCAGGAGGCAGTGAGAACCAGCATTACTTTTCCCCGTTGGCACCTTTGCTGTGGCAGCAAAAGCTGGACGTTTGTCTTTTTTGCTCCGGAGGCTGCCGAAAGCGAAAACAGGTGCTTTTGAGGATGGAGTCCGCAGGAAAGCAGAGAGGGCCAAATTGTCTGTGGCATTTGAAAGGGTTCCAGGAGGCAGTGAGAACCAGCATTACTTTTCCCCGCTGGCACCTTTGCTGTGGCAGCAAAAGCTGGACGTTTGTCTTTTTACCACCGGAGTGCGCCGAAAGTGAAGAAAGGCGCTTTTGAGGATAGAGTCCGCAGGAAAGCAGAGAGGGCTTAATTGTCTGGGGCATTTGAAAGGGTTCCAGGAGGCAGTGAGAACCAGCATTACTTTTCCCCGCTGGCACCTTTGCTGTGGCAGCAAAAGCTGGACGTTTGTCTTTTTTGCTCCGGAGGCTGCCGAAAGCGAAAACAGGTGCTTTTGAGGATGGAGTCCGCAGGAAAGCAGAGAGGGCCAAATTGTCTGGGGCATTTGAAAGGGTTCCAGGAGGCAGTGAGAACCAGCATCACTTTTCCCCGCTGGCACCTTTGCTGTGGCAGCAAAAGCTGGACGTTTGTCTTTTTTGCTCCGGAGGCTGCCGAAAGCGAAAACAGGTGCTTTTGAGGATGGAGTCCGCAGGAAAGCAGAGAGGGCCAAATTGTCTGGGGCATTTGAACAGGTTCCAGGAGGCAGTGAGAACCAGCATTACTTTTCCCCGCTGGCACCTTTGCTGTGGCAGCAAAAGCTGGACGTTTGTCTTTTTTGCTCCGGAGGCTGCCGAAAGCGAAAACAGGTGCTTTTGAGGATGGAGTCCGCAGGAAAGCAGAGAGGGCCAAATTGTCTGGGGCATTTGAAAGGGTTCCAGGAGGCAGTGAGAAACAGCATTACTTTTCGCCGCTGGCACCTTTGCTGTGGCAGCAAAAGCTGGACGTTTGTCTTTTTTGCTCCGGAGGCTGCCGAAAGCGAAAACAGGTGCTTTTGAGGATGGAGTCCGCAGGAAAGCAGAGAGGGCCAAATTGTCTGGGGCATTTGAAGAGGTTCCAGGAGGCAGTGAGAACCAGCATTACTTTTCCCCGCTGGCACCTTTGCTGTGGCAGCAAAAGCTGGACGTTTGTCTTTTTTGCTCCGGAGGCTGCCGAAAGCGAAAACAGGTGCTTTTGAGGATGGAGTCCGCAGGAAAGCAGAGAGGCCCAAATTGTCTGGGGCATTTGAAAGGGTTCCAGGAGGCAGTGAGAAACAGCATTACTTTTCCCCGCTGGCACCTTTGCTGTGGCAGCAAAAGCTGGACGTTTGTCTTTTTTGCTCCGGAGGCTGCCGAAAGCGAAAACAGGTGCTTTTGAGGATGGAGTCCGCAGGAAAGCAGAGAGGGCCAAATTGTCTGTGGCATTTGAAAGAGTTCCAGGAGGCAGTGAGAACCAGCATTACTTTTCCCCGCTGGCACCTTTGCTGTGGCAGCAAAAGCTGGACGTTTGTCTTTTTTGCTCATGAGGTTGCCGAAAGCGAAAACAGGTGCTTTTGAGGATGGAGTCCGCAGGAAAGCAGAGAGGGCCAAAATGTCTGTGGCATTTGAAGAGGTTCCAGGAGGCAGTGAGAACCAGCATTACTTTTCCCCGCTGGCACGTTTGCTGTGGCAGCAAAAGCTGGACGTTTGTCTTTTTTGCTCCGGAGGCTGCCGAAAGCGAAAACAGGTGCTTTTGAGGATGGAGTCCGCAGGAAAGCAGAGAGAGCCAAATTGTCTGGGGCATTTGAAGGAGTTCCAGGAGGCAGTGAGAACCAGCATTACTTTTCCCCGCTGGCACCTTTGCTGTGGCAGCAAAAGCTGGACGTTTGTCTTTTTTGCTCCGGAGGCTGCCGAAAGCGAAAACAGGTGCTTTTGAGGATGGAGTCCGCAGGAAAGCAGAGAGGGCCAAATTGTCTGTGGCATTTGAAAGGGTTCCAGGAGGCAGTGAGAACCAGCATTACTTTTCCCCGCTGGCACCTTTGCTGTGGCAGCAAAAGCTGGACGTTTGTCTTTTTTGCTCCGGAGGCTGCCGAAAGCGAAAACAGGTGCTTTTGAGGATGGAGTCCGCAGGAAAGCAGAGAGGGCCAAATTGTCTGGGGCATTTGAACAGGTTCCAGGAGGCAGTGAGAACCAGCATTACTTTTCCCCGCTGGCACCTTTGCTGTGGCAGCAAAAGCTGGACGTTTGTCTTTTTTGCTCCGGAGGCTGCCGAAAGCGAAAACAGGTGCTTTTGAGGATGGAGTCCGCAGGAAAGCAGAGAGGGCCAAATTGTCTGGGGCATTTGAAAGGGTTCCAGGAGGCAGTGAGAAACAGCATTACTTTTCCCCGCTGGCACCTTTGCTGTGGCAGCAAAAGCTGGACGTTTGTCTTTTTTGCTCCGGAGGCTGCCGAAAGCGAAAATAGGTGCTTTTGAGGATGGAGTCCGCAGGAAAGCAGAGACGGCCAAATTGTCTGTGGCATTTGAAAGGGTTCCAGGAGGCAGTGAGAACCAGCATTACTTTTCCCCGCTGGCACCTTTGCTGTGGCAGCAAAAGCTGGACGTTTGTCTTTTTTGCTCCGGAGGTTGCCAAAAGCGAAAACAGGTGCTTTTGAGGATAAAGTCCGCAGGAAAGCAGAGAGGGCCAAATTATCTGGGGCATTTGAAGAGGTTCCAGGAGGCAGTGAGAACCAGCATTACTTTTCCCCGCTGGCACCTTTGCTGTGGCAGCAAAAGCTGGACGTTTGTCTTTTTTGCTCCGGAGGCTGCCGAAAGCGAAAACAGGTGCTTTTGAGGATGGAGTCCGCAGGAAAGCAGAGAGGGCCAAATTGTCTGTGGCATTTGAAAGGGTTCCAGGAGGCAGTGAGAACCAGCATTACTTTTCCCCGCTGGCACCTTTGCTGTGGCAGCAAAAGCTGGACGTTTGTCTTTTTTGCTCCGGAGGTTGCCAAAAGCGAAAACAGGTGCTTTTGAGGATAAAGTCCGCAGGAAAGCAGAGAGGGCCAAATTATCTGGGGCATTTGAAGAGGTTCCAGGAGGCAGTGAGAACCAGCATTACTTTTCCCCGCTGGCACCTTTGCTGTGGCAGCAAAAGCTGGACGTTTGTCTTTTTTGCTCCGGAGGCTGCCGAAAGCGAAAACAGGTGCTTTTGAGGATGGAGTCCGCAGGAAAGCAGAGAGGGCCAAATTGTCTGTGGCATTTGAAAGGGTTCCAGGAGGCAGTGAGAACCAGCATTACTTTTCCCCGCTGGCACCTTTGCTGTGGCAGCAAAAGCTGGACGTTTGTCTTTTTACCACCGGAGTGCGCCGAAAGTGAAGAAAGGCGCTTTTGAGGATAGAGTCCGCAGGAAAGCAGAGAGGGCTTAATTGTCTGGGGCATTTGAAAGGGTTCCAGGAGGCAGTGAGAAACAGCATTACTTTTCCCCGCTGGCACCTTTGCTGTGGCAGCAAAAGCTGGACGTTTGTCTTTTTTGCTCCGGAGGCTGCCGAAAGCGAAAATAGGTGCTTTTGAGGATGGAGTCCGCAGGAAAGCAGAGAGGGCCAAATTGTCTGTGGCATTTGAAAGGGTTCCAGGAGGCAGTGAGAACCAGCATTACTTTTCCCCGCTGGCACCTTTGCTGTGGCAGCAAAAGCTGGACGTTTGTCTTTTTTGCTCCGGAGGTTGCCAAAAGCGAAAACAGGTGCTTTTGAGGATAAAGTCCGCAGGAAAGCAGAGAGGGCCAAATTATCTGGGGCATTTGAAGAGGTTCCAGGAGGCAGTGAGAACCAGCATTACTTTTCCCCGCTGGCACCTTTGCTGTGGCAGCAAAAGCTGGACGTTTGTCTTTTTTGCTCCGGAGGCTGCCGAAAGCGAAAACAGGTGCTTTTGAGGATGGAGTCCGCAGGAAAGCAGAGAGGGCCAAATTGTCTGTGGCATTTGAAAGGGTTCCAGGAGGCAGTGAGAACCAGCATTACTTTTCCCCGCTGGCACCTTTGCTGTGGCAGCAAAAGCTGGACGTTTGTCTTTTTTGCTCCGGAGGTTGCCAAAAGCGAAAACAGGTGCTTTTGAGGATAAAGTCCGCAGGAAAGCAGAGAGGGCCAAATTATCTGGGGCATTTGAAGAGGTTCCAGGAGGCAGTGAGAACCAGCATTACTTTTCCCCGCTGGCACCTTTGCTGTGGCAGCAAAAGCTGGACGTTTGTCTTTTTTGCTCCGGAGGCTGCCGAAAGCGAAAACAGGTGCTTTTGAGGATGGAGTCCGCAGGAAAGCAGAGAGGGCCAAATTGTCTGTGGCATTTGAAAGGGTTCCAGGAGGCAGTGAGAACCAGCATTACTTTTCCCCGCTGGCACCTTTGCTGTGGCAGCAAAAGCTGGACGTTTGTCTTTTTACCACCGGAGTGCGCCGAAAGTGAAGAAAGGCGCTTTTGAGGATAGAGTCCGCAGGAAAGCAGAGAGGGCTTAATTGTCTGGGGCATTTGAAAGGGTTCCAGGAGGCAGTGAGAACCAGCATTACTTTTCCCCGCTGGCACCTTTGCTGTGGCAGCAAAAGCTGGACGTTTGTCTTTTTTGCTCCGGAGGCTGCCGAAAGCGAAAACAGGTGCTTTTGAGGATGGAGTCCGCAGGAAAGCAGAGAGGGCCAAATTGTCTGGGGCATTTGAAAGGGTTCCAGGAGGCAGTGAGAACCAGCATCACTTTTCCCCGCTGGCACCTTTGCTGTGGCAGCAAAAGCTGGACGTTTGTCTTTTTTGCTCCGGAGGCTGCCGAAAGCGAAAATAGGTGCTTTTGAGGATGGAGTCCGCAGGAAAGCAGAGAGGGCCAAATTGTCTGTGGCATTTGAAAGGGTTCCAGGAGGCAGTGAGAACCAGCATTACTTTTCCCCGCTGGCACCTTTGCTGTGGCAGCAAAAGCTGGACGTTTGTCTTTTTTGCTCCGGAGGTTGCCAAAAGCGAAAACAGGTGCTTTTGAGGATAAAGTCCGCAGGAAAGCAGAGAGGGCCAAATTATCTGGGGCATTTGAAGAGGTTCCAGGAGGCAGTGAGAACCAGCATTACTTTTCCCCGCTGGCACCTTTGCTGTGGCAGCAAAAGCTGGACGTTTGTCTTTTTTGCTCCGGAGGCTGCCGAAAGCGAAAACAGGTGCTTTTGAGGATGGAGTCCGCAGGAAAGCAGAGAGGGCCAAATTGTCTGTGGCATTTGAAAGGGTTCCAGGAGGCAGTGAGAACCAGCATTACTTTTCCCCGCTGGCACCTTTGCTGTGGCAGCAAAAGCTGGACGTTTGTCTTTTTTGCTCCGGAGGTTGCCGAAAGCGAAAACAGGTGCTTTTGAGGATGGAGTCCGCAGGAAAGCAGAGAGGGCCAAATTGTCTGGGGCATTTGAAAGGGTTCCAGGAGGCAGTGAGAACCAGCATTACTTTTCCCCGCTGGCACCTTTGCTGTGGCAGCAAAAGCTGGACGTTTGTCTTTTTACCACCGGAGTGCGCCGAAAGTGAAGAAAGGCGCTTTTGAGGATAGAGTCCGCAGGAAAGCAGAGAGGGCTTAATTGTCTGGGGCATTTGAAAGGGTTCCAGGAGGCAGTGAGAACCAGCATTACTTTTCCCCGCTGGCACCTTTGCTGTGGCAGCAAAAGCTGGACGTTTGTCTTTTTTGCTCCGGAGGCTGCCGAAAGCGAAAACAGGTGCTTTTGAGGATGGAGTCCGCAGGAAAGCAGAGAGGGCCAAATTGTCTGTGGCATTTGAAAGGGTTCCAGGAGGCAGTGAGAACCAGCATCACTTTTCCCCGCTGGCACCTTTGCTGTGGCAGCAAAAGCTGGACGTTTGTCTTTTTTGCTCCGGAGGCTGCCGAAAGCGAAAATAGGTGCTTTTGAGGATGGAGTCCGCAGGAAAGCAGAGAGGGCCAAATTGTCTGTGGCATTTGAAAGAGTTCCAGGAGGCAGTGAGAACCAGCATTACTTTTCCCCGCTGGCACCTTTGCTGTGGCAGCAAAAGCTGGACGTTTGTCTTTTTACCACCGGAGGTTGCCGAAAGTGAAAAAAGGCGCTTTTGAGGATAGAGTCCGCAGGAAAGCAGAGAGGGCTTAATTGTCTGGGGCATTTGAAAGGGTTCCAGGAGGCAGTGAGAACCAGCATTACTTTTCCCCGCTGGCACCTTTGCTGTGGCAGCAAAAGCTGGACGTTTGTCTTTTTTGCTCCGGAGGCTGCCGAAAGCGAAAACAGGTGCTTTTGAGGATGGAGTCCGCAGGAAAGCAGAGAGGGCCAAATTGTCTGGGGCATTTGAAAGGGTTCCAGGAGGCAGTGAGAACCAGCATTACTTTTCCCCGCTGGCACCTTTGCTGTGGCAGCAAAAGCTGGACGTTTGTCTTTTTTGCTCCGGAGGCTGCCGAAAGCGAAAACAGGTGCTTTTGAGGATGGAGTCCGCAGGAAAGCAGAGAGGGCCAAATTGTCTGTGGCATTTGAAAGAGTTCCAGGAGGCAGTGAGAACCAGCATTACTTTTCCCTGCTGGCACCTTTGCTGTGGCAGCAAAAGCTTTACGTTACTCTTTTTTGCTCTGGAGGGCGCCGAAAGCAAAAATAGGTGCTTTTGAGGATGGAGTCCGCAGGAAAGCAGAGAGTGCCAAATTGTCTGTGGCATTTGAAAGGGTTCCAGGAGGCAGTGAGAACCAGCATTACTTTTCCCCGCTGGCACCTTTGCTGTGGCAGCAAAAGCTGGACGTTTGTCTTTTTTGCTCCGGAGGTTGCCGAAAGCGAAAACAGGTGCTTTTGAGGATGGAGTCCGCAGGAAAGCAGAGAGGGCCAAATTGTCTGGGGCATTTGAAAGGGTTCCAGGAGGCAGTGAGAACCAGCATTACTTTTCCCCGCTGGCACCTTTGCTGTGGCAGCAAAAGCTGGACGTTTGTCTTTTTTGCTCCGGAGGCTGCCGAAAGCGAAAACAGGTGCTTTTGAGGATGGAGTCCGCAGGAAAGCAGAGAGGGCCAAATTGTCTGTGGCATTTGAAAGGGTTCCAGGAGGCAGTGAGAACCAGCATTACTTTTCCCCGTTGGCACCTTTGCTGTGGCAGCAAAAGCTGGACGTTTGTCTTTTTTGCTCCGGAGGCTGCCGAAAGCGAAAACAGGTGCTTTTGAGGATGGAGTCCGCAGGAAAGCAGAGAGGGCCAAATTGTCTGTGGCATTTGAAAGGGTTCCAGGAGGCAGTGAGAACCAGCATTACTTTTCCCCTCTGGCACCTTTGCTGTGGCAGCAAAAGCTGGACGTTTGTCTTTTTTGCTCCGGAGGCTGCCGAAAGCGAAAACAGGTGCTTTTGAGGATGGAGTCCGCAGGAAAGCAGAGAGGGCCAAATTGTCTGTGGCATTTGAAAGGGTTCCAGGAGGCAGTGAGAACCAGCATTACTTTTCCCCGCTGGCACCTTTGCTGTGGCAGCAAATGCTGGACGTTTGTCTTTTTTGCTCCGGAGGTTGCCGAAAGCGAAAACAGGTGCTTTTGAGGATGGAGTCCGCAGGAAAGCAGAGAGGGCTTAATTGTCTGGGGCATTTGAAAGGGTTCCAGGAGGCAGTGAGAACCAGCATTACTTTTCCCCGCTGGCACCTTTGCTGTGGCAGCAAAAGCTGGACGTTTGTCTTTTTACCACCGGAGTGCGCCGAAAGTGAAGAAAGGCGCTTTTGAGGATAGAGTCCGCAGGAAAGCAGAGAGGGCTTAATTGTCTGGGGCATTTGAAAGGGTTCCAGGAGGCAGTGAGAACCAGCATTACTTTTCCCCGCTGGCACCTTTGCTGTGGCAGCAAAAGCTGGACGTTTGTCTTTTTTGCTCCGGAGGCTGCCGAAAGCGAAAACAGGTGCTTTTGAGGATGGAGTCCGCAGGAAAGCAGAGAGGGCCAAATTGTCTGGGGCATTTGAAAGGGTTCCAGGAGGCAGTGAGAACCAGCATCACTTTTCCCCGCTGGCACCTTTGCTGTGGCAGCAAAAGCTGGACGTTTGTCTTTTTTGCTCCGGAGGCTGCCGAAAGCGAAAATAGGTGCTTTTGAGGATGGAGTCCGCAGGAAAGCAGAGAGGGCCAAATTGTCTGTGGCATTTGAAAGAGTTCCAGGAGGCAGTGAGAACCAGCATTACTTTTCCCCGCTGGCACCTTTGCTGTGGCAGCAAAAGCTGGACGTTTGTCTTTTTACCACCGGAGGTTGCCGAAAGTGAAAAAAGGCGCTTTTGAGGATAGAGTCCGCAGGAAAGCAGAGAGGGCTTAATTGTCTGGGGCATTTGAAAGGGTTCCAGGAGGCAGTGAGAACCAGCATTACTTTTCCCCGCTGGCACCTTTGCTGTGGCAGCAAAAGCTGGACGTTTGTCTTTTTTGCTCCGGAGGCTGCCGAAAGCGAAAACAGGTGCTTTTGAGGATGGAGTCCGCAGGAAAGCAGAGAGGGCCAAATTGTCTGTGGCATTTGAAAGGGTTCCAGGAGGCAGTGAGAACCAGCATCACTTTTCCCCGCTGGCACCTTTGCTGTGGCAGCAAAAGCTGGACGTTTGTCTTTTTTGCTCCGGAGGCTGCCGAAAGCGAAAATAGGTGCTTTTGAGGATGGAGTCCGCAGGAAAGCAGAGAGGGCCAAATTGTCTGTGGCATTTGAAAGAGTTCCAGGAGGCAGTGAGAACCAGCATTACTTTTCCCCGCTGGCACCTTTGCTGTGGCAGCAAAAGCTGGACGTTTGTCTTTTTACCACCGGAGGTTGCCGAAAGTGAAAAAAGGCGCTTTTGAGGATAGAGTCCGCAGGAAAGCAGAGAGGGCTTAATTGTCTGGGGCATTTGAAAGGGTTCCAGGAGGCAGTGAGAACCAGCATTACTTTTCCCCGCTGGCACCTTTGCTGTGGCAGCAAAAGCTGGACGTTTGTCTTTTTTGCTCCGGAGGCTGCCGAAAGCGAAAACAGGTGCTTTTGAGGATGGAGTCCGCAGGAAAGCAGAGAGGGCCAAATTGTCTGGGGCATTTGAAAGGGTTCCAGGAGGCAGTGAGAACCAGCATTACTTTTCCCCGCTGGCACCTTTGCTGTGGCAGCAAAAGCTGGACGTTTGTCTTTTTTGCTCCGGAGGCTGCCGAAAGCGAAAACAGGTGCTTTTGAGGATGGAGTCCGCAGGAAAGCAGAGAGGGCCAAATTGTCTGTGGCATTTGAAAGAGTTCCAGGAGGCAGTGAGAACCAGCATTACTTTTCCCTGCTGGCACCTTTGCTGTGGCAGCAAAAGCTTTACGTTACTCTTTTTTGCTCCGGAGGGCGCCGAAAGCAAAAATAGGTGCTTTTGAGGATGGAGTCCGCAGGAAAGCAGAGAGTGCCAAATTGTCTGTGGCATTTGAAAGGGTTCCAGGAGGCAGTGAGAACCAGCATTACTTTTCCCCGCTGGCACCTTTGCTGTGGCAGCAAAAGCTGGACGTTTGTCTTTTTTGCTCCGGAGGTTGCCGAAAGCGAAAACAGCTGCTTTTGAGGATGGAGTCCGCAGGAAAGCAGAGAGGGCCAAATTGTCTGGGGCATTTGAAAGGGTTCCAGGAGGCAGTGAGAACCAGCATTACTTTTCCCCGCTGGCACCTTTGCTGTGGCAGCAAAAGCTGGACGTTTGTCTTTTTTGCTCCGGAGGCTGCCGAAAGCGAAAACAGGTGCTTTTGAGGATGGAGTCCGCAGGAAAGCAGAGAGGGCCAAATTGTCTGTGGCATTTGAAAGGGTTCCAGGAGGCAGTGAGAACCAGCATTACTTTTCCCCTCTGGCACCTTTGCTGTGGCAGCAAAAGCTGGACGTTTGTCTTTTTTGCTCCGGAGGCTGCCGAAAGCGAAAACAGGTGCTTTTGAGGATGGAGTCCGCAGGAAAGCAGAGAGGGCCAAATTGTCAGGGGCATTTGAAAGGGTTCCAGGAGGCAGTGAGAACCAGCATTACTTTTCCCCTCTGGCACCTTTGCTGTGGCAGCAAAAGCTGGACGTTTGTCTTTTTTGCTCCGGAGGCTGCCGAAAGCGAAAACAGGTGCTTTTGAGGATGGAGTCCGCAGGAAAGCAGAGAGGGCCAAATTGTCTGTGGCATTTGAAAGGGTTCCAGGAGGCAGTGAGAACCAGCATTACTTTTCCCCGCTGGCACCTTTGCTGTGGCAGCAAAAGCTGGACGTTTGTCTTTTTTGCTCCGGAGGCTGCCGAAAGCGAAAACAGGTGCTTTTGAGGATGGAGTCCGCAGGAAAGCAGAGAGGGCCAAATTGTCAGGGGCATTTGAAAGGGTTCCAGGAGGCAGTGAGAACCAGCATTACTTTTCCCCGCTGGCACCTTTGCTGTGGCAGCAAAAGCTGGACGTTTGTCTTTTTTGCTCCGGACGCTGCCGAAAGCGAAAACGGGTGCTTTTGAGGATGGAGTCCGCAGGAAAGCAGAGAGGGCCAAATTGTCTGTGGCATTTGAAAGGGTTCCAGGAGGCAGTGAGAACCAGCATTACTTTTCCCCGCTGGCACCTTTCCTGTGGCAGCAAAAGCTGGACGTTTGTCTTTTTTGCTCCGGAGGTTGCCGAAAGCGAAAACAGGTGCTTTTGAGGATGGAGTCCGCAGGAAAGCAGAGAGGGCCAAATTGTCTGTGGCATTTGAAAGGGTTCAAGGAGGTAGTGAGAACCAGCATTACTTTTCCCCGCTGGCACCTTTGCTGTGGCAGCAAAAGCTGGACGTTTGTCTTTTTTGCTCCGGAGGCTGCCGAAAGCGAAAACAGGTGCTTTTGAGGATAGAGTCCGCAGGAAAGCAGAGAGGGCCAAATTGTCTGGGGCATTTGAAAGGGTTCCAGGAGGCAGTGAGAACCAGCATTACTTTTCCCCGCTGGCACCTTTGCTGTGGCAGCAAAGGCTGGACGTTTGTCTTTTTTGCTCCGGAGGTTGCCGAAAGCGAAAACAGGTGCTTTTGAGGATGGAGTCCGCAGGAAAGCAGAGAGGGCCAAATTGTCTGTGGCATTTGAAAGGGTTCCAGGAGGCAGTGAGAACCAGCATTACTTTTCCCCGCTGGCACCTTTGCTGTGGCAGCAAAAGCTGGACGTTTGTCTTTTTTGCTCCGGAGGCTGCCGAAAGCGAAAACAGGTGTTTTTGAGGATGGAGTCCGCAGGAAAGCAGAGAGGGCCAAATTGTCTGGGGCATTTGAAGAGGTTCCAGGAGGCAGTGAGAACCAGCATTACTTTTCCCCGCTGGCACCTTTGCTGTGGCAGCAAAAGCTGGACGTTTGTCTTTTTTGCTCCGGAGGCTGCCGAAAGCGAAAACAGGTGCTTTTGAGGATGGAGTCCGCAGGAAAGCAGAGAGGGCCAAATTGTCTGTGGCATTTGAAAGGGTTCCAGGAGGCAGTGAGAACCAGCATCACTTTTCCCCGCTGGCACCTTTGCTGTGGCAGCAAAAGCTGGACGTTTGTCTTTTTACCACCGGAGTGCGCCGAAAGTGAAAAAAGGCGCTTTTGAGGATAGAGTCCGCAGGAAAGCAGAGAGGGCCAAATTGTCTGGGGCATTTGAAAGGGTTCCAGGAGGCAGTGAGAACCAGCATTACTTTTCCCCGCTGGCACCTTTGCTGTGGCAGCAAAAGCTGGACGTTTGTCTTTTTTGCTCCGGAGGCTGCCGAAAGCGAAAACAGGTGTTTTTGAGGATGGAGTCCGCAGGAAAGCAGAGAGGGCCAAATTGTCTGGGGCATTTGAAGAGGTTCCAGGAGGCAGTGAGAACCAGCATTACTTTTCCCCGCTGGAACCTTTGCTGTGGCAGCAAAAGCTGGACGTTTGTCTTTTTTGCTCCGGAGGCTGCCGAAAGCGAAAACAGGTGCTTTTGAGGATGGAGTCCGCAGGAAAGCAGAGAGGGCCAAATTGTCTGGGGCATTTGAAAGGGTTCCAGGAGGCAGTGAGAACCAGCATTACTTTTCCCCGCTGGCACCTTTGCTGTGGCAGCAAAAGCTGGACGTTTGTCTTTTTTGCTCCGGAGGCTGCCGAAAGCGAAAACAGGTGCTTTTGAGGATGGAGTCCGCAGGAAAGCAGAGAGGGCCAAATTGTCTGTGGCATTTGAAAGGGTTCCAGGAGGCAGTGAGAACCAGCATTACTTTTCCCCGCTGGCACCTTTGCTGTGGCAGCAAAAGCTGGACGTTTGTCTTTTTTGCTCCGGAGGTTGCCGAAAGCGAAAACAGGTGCTTTTGAGGATGGAGTCCGCAGGAAAGCAGAGAGGGCCAAATTGTCTGGGGCATTTGAAAGAGTTCCAGGAGGCAGTGAGAACCAGCATCACTTTTCCCCGCTGGCACCTTTGCTGTGGCAGCAAAAGCTGGACGTTTGTCTTTTTACCACCGGAGTGCGCCGAAAGTGAAAAAAGGCGCTTTTGAGGATAGAGTCCGCAGGAAAGCAGAGAGGGCTTAATTGTCTGGGGCATTTGAAAGGGTTCCAGGAGGCAGTGAGAACCAGCATTACTTTTCCCCGCTGGCACCTTTGCTGTGGCAGCAAAAGCTGGACGTTTGTCTTTTTTGCTCCGGAGGCTGCCGAAAGCGAAAACAGGTGCTTTTGAGGATGGAGTCCGCAGGAAAGCAGAGAGGGCCAAATTGTCTGTGGCATTTGAAAGGGTTCCAGGAGGCAGTGAGAACCAGCATTACTTTTCCCCGCTGGCACCTTTGCTGTGGCAGCAAAAGCTGGACGTTTGTCTTTTTGCTCCGGAGGCTGCCAAAAGCGAAAACAGGTGCTTTTGAGGATGGAGTCCGCAGGAAAGCAGAGAGGGCCAAATTGTCTGGGGCATTTGAAGAGGTTCCAGGAGGCAGTGAGAACCAGCATTACTTTTCCCCGCTGGCACCTTTGCTGTGGCAGCAAAAGCTGGACGTTTGTCTTTTTTGCTCCGGAGGCTGCCGAAAGCGAAAACAGGTGCTTTTGAGGATGGAGTCCGCAGGAAAGCAGAGAGGGCCAAATTGTCTGTGGCATTTGAAAGGGTTCCAGGAGGCAGTGAGAACCAGCATTACTTTTCCCCGCTGGCACCTTTGCTGTGGCAGCAAAAGCTGGACGTTTGTCTTTTTTGCTCCGGAGGTTGCCGAAAGCGAAAACAGGTGCTTTTGAGGATGGAGTCCGCAGGAAAGCAGAGAGGGCTTAATTGTCTGGGGCATTTGAAAGGGTTCCAGGAGGCAGTGAGAACCAGCATTACTTTTCCCCGCTGGCACCTTTGCTGTGGCAGCAAAAGCTGGACGTTTGTCTTTTTTGCTCCGGAGGTTGCCGAAAGCGAAAAAAGGTGCTTTTGAGGATGGAGTCCGCAGGAAAGCAGAGAGGGCCAAATTGTCTGGGGCATTTGAAAGGGTTCCAGGAGGCAGTGAGAACCAGCATTACTTTTCCCCGCTGGCACCTTTGCTGTGGCAGCAAAAGCTGGACGTTTGTCTTTTTTGCTCCGGAGGCTGCCGAAAGCGAAAACAGGTGCTTTTGAGGATGGAGTCCGCAGGAAAGCAGAGAGGGCCAAATTGTCTGTGGCATTTGAAAGGGTTCCAGGAGGCAGTGAGAACCAGCATCACTTTTCCCCGCTGGCACCTTTGCTGTGGCAGCAAAAGCTGGACGTTTGTCTTTTTTGCTCCGGAGGCTGCCGAAAGCGAAAACAGGTGCTTTTGAGGATGGAGTCCGCAGGAAAGCAGAGAGGGCCAAATTGTCTGGGGCATTTGAAAGGGTTCCAGGAGGCAGTGAGAACCAGCATTACTTTTCCCCGCTGGCACTTTTGCTGTGGCAGCAAAAGCTGGACGTTTGTCTTTTTTGCTCCGGAGGCTGCCGAAAGCGAAAACAGGTGCTTTTGAGGATGGAGTCCGCAGGAAAGCAGAGAGGGCCAAATTGTCTGGGGCATTTGAAAGGGTTCCAGGAGGCAGTGAGAAACAGCATTACTTTTCCCCGCTGGCACCTTTGCTGTGGCAGCAAAAGCTGGACGTTTGTCTTTTTTGCTCCGGAGGCTGCCGAAAGCGAAAACAGGTGCTTTTGAGGATGGAGTCCGCAGGAAAGCAGAGAGGGCCAAATTGTCTGTGGCATTTGAAAGAGTTCCAGGAGGCAGTGAGAACCAGCATTACTTTTCCCCGCTGGCACCTTTGCTGTGGCAGCAAAAGCTGGACGTTTGTCTTTTTTGCTCATGAGGTTGCCGAAAGCGAAAACAGGTGCTTTTGAGGATGGAGTCCGCAGGAAAGCAGAGAGGGCCAAAATGTCTGTGGCATTTGAAGAGGTTCCAGGAGGCAGTGATAACCAGCATTACTTTTCCCCGCTGGCACGTTTGCTGTGGCAGCAAAAGCTGGACGTTTGTCTTTTTTGCTCCGGAGGCTGCCGAAAGCGAAAACAGGTGCTTTTGAGGATGGAGTCCGCAGGAAAGCAGAGAGAGCCAAATTGTCTGGGGCATTTGAAGGAGTTCCAGGAGGCAGTGAGAACCAGCATTACTTTTCCCCGCTGGCACCTTTGCTGTGGCAGCAAAATCTGGACGTTTGTCTTTTTTGCTCCGGAGGCTGCCGAAAGCGAAAACAGGTGCTTTTGAGGATGGAGTCCGCAGGAAAGCAGAGAGGGCCAAATTGTCTGTGGCATTTGAAAGGGTTCCAGGAGGCAGTGAGAACCAGCATTACTTTTCCCCGCTGGCACCTTTGCTGTGGCAGCAAAAGCTGGACGTTTGTCTTTTTTGCTCCGGAGGCTGCCGAAAGCGAAAACAGGTGCTTTTGAGGATGGAGTCCGCAGGAAAGCAGAGAGAGCCAAATTGTCTGGGGCATTTGAAGGAGTTCCAGGAGGCAGTGAGAACCAGCATTACTTTTCCCCGCTGGCACCTTTGCTGTGGCAGCAAAAGCTGGACGTTTGTCTTTTTTGCTCCGGAGGCTGCCGAAAGCGAAAACAGGTGCTTTTGAGGATGGAGTCCGCAGGAAAGCAGAGAGGGCCAAATTGTCTGGGGCATTTGAAAGGGTTCCAGGAGGCAGTGAGAAACAGCATTACTTTTCCCCGCTGGCACCTTTGCTGTGGCAGCAAAAGCTGGACGTTTGTCTTTTTTGCTCCGGAGGCTGCCGAAAGCGAAAATAGGTGCTTTTGAGGATGGAGTCCGCAGGAAAGCAGAGAGGGCCAAATTGTCTGGGGCATTTGAAAGGGTTCCAGGAGGCAGTGAGAACCAGCATTACTTTTCCCCGCTGGCACCTTTGCTGTGGCAGCAAAAGCTGGACGTTTGTCTTTTTTGCTCCGGAGGTTGCCAAAAGCGAAAACAGGTGCTTTTGAGGATAAAGTCCGCAGGAAAGCAGAGAGGGCCAAATTATCTGGGGCATTTGAAGAGGTTCCAGGAGGCAGTGAGAACCAGCATTACTTTTCCCCGCTGGCACCTTTGCTGTGGCAGCAAAAGCTGGACGTTTGTCTTTTTTGCTCCGGAGGTTGCCGAAAGCGAAAACAGGTGCTTTTGAGGATGGAGTCCGCAGGAAAGCAGAGAGGGCTTAATTGTCTGGGGCATTTGAAAGGGTTCCAGGAGGCAGTGAGAACCAGCATTACTTTTCCCCGCTGGCACCTTTGCTGTGGCAGCAAAAGCTGGACGTTTGTCTTTTTACCACCGGAGTGCGCCGAAAGTGAAGAAAGGCGCTTTTGAGGATAGAGTCCGCAGGAAAGCAGAGAGGGCTTAATTGTCTGGGGCATTTGAAAGGGTTCCAGGAGGCAGTGAGAACCAGCATTACTTTTCCCCGCTGGCACCTTTGCTGTGGCAGCAAAAGCTGGACGTTTGTCTTTTTTGCTCATGAGGTTGCCGAAAGCGAAAACAGGTGCTTTTGAGGATGGAGTCCGCAGGAAAGCAGAGAGGGCCAAAATGTCTGTGGCATTTGAAGAGGTTCCAGGAGGCAGTGATAACCAGCATTACTTTTCCCCGCTGGCACGTTTGCTGTGGCAGCAAAAGCTGGACGTTTGTCTTTTTTGCTCCGGAGGCTGCCGAAAGCGAAAACAGGTGCTTTTGAGGATGGAGTCCGCAGGAAAGCAGAGAGAGCCAAATTGTCTGGGGCATTTGAAGGAGTTCCAGGAGGCAGTGAGAACCAGCATTACTTTTCCCCGCTGGCACCTTTGCTGTGGCAGCAAAATCTGGACGTTTGTCTTTTTTGCTCCGGAGGCTGCCGAAAGCGAAAACAGGTGCTTTTGAGGATGGAGTCCGCAGGAAAGCAGAGAGGGCCAAATTGTCTGTGGCATTTGAAAGGGTTCCAGGAGGCAGTGAGAACCAGCATTACTTTTCCCCGCTGGCACCTTTGCTGTGGCAGCAAAAGCTGGACGTTTGTCTTTTTTGCTCCGGAGGCTGCCGAAAGCGAAAACAGGTGCTTTTGAGGATGGAGTCCGCAGGAAAGCAGAGAGGGCCAAATTGTCTGGGGCATTTGAACAGGTTCCAGGAGGCAGTGAGAACCAGCATTACTTTTCCCCGCTGGCACCTTTGCTGTGGCAGCAAAAGCTGGACGTTTGTCTTTTTTGCTCCGGAGGCTGCCGAAAGCGAAAACAGGTGCTTTTGAGGATGGAGTCCGCAGGAAAGCAGAGAGGGCCAAATTGTCTGGGGCATTTGAAAGGGTTCCAGGAGGCAGTGAGAAACAGCATTACTTTTCCCCGCTGGCACCTTTGCTGTGGCAGCAAAAGCTGGACGTTTGTCTTTTTTGCTCCGGAGGTTGCCAAAAGCGAAAACAGGTGCTTTTGAGGATAAAGTCCGCAGGAAAGCAGAGAGGGCCAAATTATCTGGGGCATTTGAAGAGGTTCCAGGAGGCAGTGAGAACCAGCATTACTTTTCCCCGCTGGCACCTTTGCTGTGGCAGCAAAAGCTGGACGTTTGTCTTTTTTGCTCCGGAGGTTGCCGAAAGCGAAAACAGGTGCTTTTGAGGATGGAGTCCGCAGGAAAGCAGAGAGGGCTTAATTGTCTGGGGCATTTGAAAGGGTTCCAGGAGGCAGTGAGAACCAGCATTACTTTTCCCCGCTGGCACCTTTGCTGTGGCAGCAAAAGCTGGACGTTTGTCTTTTTACCACCGGAGTGCGCCGAAAGTGAAGAAAGGCGCTTTTGAGGATAGAGTCCGCAGGAAAGCAGAGAGGGCTTAATTGTCTGGGGCATTTGAAAGGGTTCCAGGAGGCAGTGAGAACCAGCATTACTTTTCCCCGCTGGCACCTTTGCTGTGGCAGCAAAAGCTGGACGTTTGTCTTTTTTGCTCCGGAGGCTGCCGAAAGCGAAAACAGGTGCTTTTGAGGATGGAGTCCGCAGGAAAGCAGAGAGGGCCAAATTGTCTGTGGCATTTGAAAGGGTTCCAGGAGGCAGTGAGAACCAGCATCACTTTTCCCCGCTGGCACCTTTGCTGTGGCAGCAAAAGCTGGACGTTTGTCTTTTTTGCTCCGGAGGCTGCCGAAAGCGAAAATAGGTGCTTTTGAGGATGGAGTCCGCAGGAAAGCAGAGAGGGCCAAATTGTCTGTGGCATTTGAAAGAGTTCCAGGAGGCAGTGAGAACCAGCATTACTTTTCCCCGCTGGCACCTTTGCTGTGGCAGCAAAAGCTGGACGTTTGTCTTTTTACCACCGGAGGTTGCCGAAAGTGAAAAAAGGCGCTTTTGAGGATAGAGTCCGCAGGAAAGCAGAGAGGGCTTAATTGTCTGGGGCATTTGAAAGGGTTCCAGGAGGCAGTGAGAACCAGCATTACTTTTCCCCGCTGGCACCTTTGCTGTGGCAGCAAAAGCTGGACGTTTGTCTTTTTTGCTCCGGAGGCTGCCGAAAGCGAAAACAGGTGCTTTTGAGGATGGAGTCCGCAGGAAAGCAGAGAGGGCCAAATTGTCTGTGGCATTTGAAAGGGTTCCAGGAGGCAGTGAGAACCAGCATCACTTTTCCCCGCTGGCACCTTTGCTGTGGCAGCAAAAGCTGGACGTTTGTCTTTTTTGCTCCGGAGGCTGCCGAAAGCGAAAATAGGTGCTTTTGAGGATGGAGTCCGCAGGAAAGCAGAGAGGGCCAAATTGTCTGTGGCATTTGAAAGAGTTCCAGGAGGCAGTGAGAACCAGCATTACTTTTCCCCGCTGGCACCTTTGCTGTGGCAGCAAAAGCTGGACGTTTGTCTTTTTACCACCGGAGGTTGCCGAAAGTGAAAAAAGGCGCTTTTGAGGATAGAGTCCGCAGGAAAGCAGAGAGGGCTTAATTGTCTGGGGCATTTGAAAGGGTTCCAGGAGGCAGTGAGAACCAGCATTACTTTTCCCCGCTGGCACCTTTGCTGTGGCAGCAAAAGCTGGACGTTTGTCTTTTTTGCTCCGGAGGCTGCCGAAAGCGAAAACAGGTGCTTTTGAGGATGGAGTCCGCAGGAAAGCAGAGAGGGCCAAATTGTCTGTGGCATTTGAAAGGGTTCCAGGAGGCAGTGAGAACCAGCATTACTTTTCCCCGCTGGCACCTTTGCTGTGGCAGCAAAAGCTGGACGTTTGTCTTTTTTGCTCCGGAGGCTGCCGAAAGCGAAAACAGGTGCTTTTGAGGATGGAGTCCGCAGGAAAGCAGAGAGGGCCAAATTGTCTGTGGCATTTGAAAGAGTTCCAGGAGGCAGTGAGAACCAGCATTACTTTTCCCTGCTGGCACCTTTGCTGTGGCAGCAAAAGCTTTACGTTTGTCTTTTTTGCTCCGGAGGTTGCCGAAAGCAAAAATAGGTGCTTTTGAGGATGGAGTCCGCAGGAAAGCAGAGAGTGCCAAATTGTCTGTGGCATTTGAAAGGGTTCCAGGAGGCAGTGAGAACCAGCATTACTTTTCCCCGCTGGCACCTTTGCTGTGGCAGCAAAAGCTGGACGTTTGTCTTTTTTGCTCCGGAGGTTGCCGAAAGCGAAAACAGCTGCTTTTGAGGATGGAGTCCGCAGGAAAGCAGAGAGGGCCAAATTGTCTGGGGCATTTGAAAGGGTTCCAGGAGGCAGTGAGAACCAGCATTACTTTTCCCCGCTGGCACCTTTGCTGTGGCAGCAAAAGCTGGACGTTTGTCTTTTTTGCTCCGGAGGCTGCCGAAAGCGAAAACAGGTGCTTTTGAGGATGGAGTCCGCAGGAAAGCAGAGAGGGCCAAATTGTCTGTGGCATTTGAAAGGGTTCCAGGACGCAGTGAGAACCAGCATTACTTTTCCCCGTTGGCACCTTTGCTGTGGCAGCAAAAGCTGGACGTTTGTCTTTTTTGCTCCGGAGGCTGCCGAAAGCGAAAACAGGTGCTTTTGAGGATGGAGTCCGCAGGAAAGCAGAGAGGGCCAAATTGTCAGGGGCATTTGAAAGGGTTCCAGGAGGCAGTGAGAACCAGCATTACTTTTCCCCTCTGGCACCTTTGCTGTGGCAGCAAAAGCTGGACGTTTGTCTTTTTTGCTCCGGAGGCTGCCGAAAGCGAAAACAGGTGCTTTTGAGGATGGAGTCCGCAGGAAAGCAGAGAGGGCCAAATTGTCTGTGGCATTTGAAAGGGTTCCAGGAGGCAGTGAGAACCAGCATTACTTTTCCCCGCTGGCACCTTTGCTGTGGCAGCAAAAGCTGGACGTTTGTCTTTTTTGCTCCGGAGGTTGCCGAAAGCGAAAACAGGTGCTTTTGAGGATGGAGTCCGCAGGAAAACAGAGAGGGCCAAATTGTCTGTGGCATTTGAAAGGGTTCAAGGAGGTAGTGAGAACCAGCATTACTTTTCCCCGCTGGCACCTTTGCTGTGGCAGCAAAAGCTGGACGTTTGTCTTTTTTGCTCCGGAGGCTGCCGAAAGCGAAAACAGGTGCTTTTGAGGATAGAGTCCGCAGGAAAGCAGAGAGGGCCAAATTGTCTGGGGCATTTGAAAGGGTTCCAGGAGGCAGTGAGAACCAGCATTACTTTTCCCCGCTGGCACCTTTGTTGTGGCAGCAAAGGCTGGACGTTTGTCTTTTTTGCTCCGGAGGCTGCCGAAAGCGAAAACAGGTGCTTTTGAGGATGGAGTCCGCAGGAAAGCAGAGAGGGCCAAATTGTCTGTGGCATTTGAAAGAGTTCCAGGAGGCAGTGAGAACCAGCATCACTTTTCCCCGCTGGCACCTTTGCTGTGGCAGCAAAAGCTGGACGTTTGTCTTTTTACCACCGGAGTGCGCCGAAAGTGAAAAAAGGCGCTTTTGAGGATAGAGTCCGCAGGAAAGCAGAGAGGGCTTAATTGTCTGGGGCATTTGAAAGAGTTCCAGGAGGCAGTGAGAACCAGCATTACTTTTCCCCTCTGGCACCTTTGCTGTGGCAGCAAAAGCTGGACGTTTGTCTTTTTTGCTCCGGAGGGCGCCGAAAGCAAAAATAGGTGCTTTTGAGGATGGAGTCCGCAGGAAAGCAGAGAGGGCCAAATTGTCTGGGGCATTTGAAAGGGTTCCAGGAGGCAGTGAGAACCAGCATTACTTTTCCCCGCTGGCACCTTTGCTGTGGCAGCAAAAGCTGGACGTTTGTCTTTTTTGCTCCGGAGGTTGCCGAAAGCGAAAACAGGTGCTTTTGAGGATGGAGTCCGCAGGAAAGCAGAGAGGGCCAAATTGTCTGGGGCATTTGAAGAGGTTCCAGGAGGCAGTGAGAACCAGCATCACTTTTCCCCGCTGGCACCTTTGCTGTGGCAGCAAAAGCTGGACGTTTGTCTTTTTTGCTCCGGAGGCTGCCGAAAGCGAAAACAGGTGCTTTTGAGGATGGAGTCCGCAGGAAAGCAGAGAGGGCCAAATTGTCTGTGGCATTTGAAAGGGTTCCAGGAGGCAGTGAGAACCAGCATTACTTTTCCCCGTTGGCACCTTTGCTGTGGCAGCAAAAGCTGGACGTTTGTCTTTTTTGCTCCGGAGGCTGCCGAAAGCGAAAACAGGTGCTTTTGAGGATGGAGTCCGCAGGAAAGCAGAGAGGGCCAAATTGTCAGGGGCATTTGAAAGGGTTCCAGGAGGCAGTGAGAACCAGCATTACTTTTCCCCGCTGGCACCTTTGCTGTGGCAGCAAAAGCTGGACGTTTGTCTTTTTTGCTTCGGACGCTGCCGAAAGCGAAAACAGGTGCTTTTGAGGATGGAGTCCGCAGGAAAGCAGAGAGGGCCAAATTGTCTGTGGCATTTGAAAGGGTTCCAGGAGGCAGTGAGAACCAGCATTACTTTTCCCCGCTGGCACCTTTGCTGTGGCAGCAAAAGCTGGACGTTTGTCTTTTTTGCTCCGGAGGTTGCCGAAAGCGAAAACAGGTGCTTTTGAGGATGGAGTCCGCAGGAAAGCAGAGAGGGCCAAATTGTCTGGGGCATTTGAAAGGGTTCCAGGAGGCAGTGAGAACCAGCATTACTTTTCCCCGCTGGCACCTTTGCTGTGGCAGCAAAAGCTGGACGTTTGTCTTTTTTGCTCCGGAGGCTGCCGAAAGCGAAAACAGGTGCTTTTGAGGATGGAGTCCGCAGGAAAGCAGAGAGGGCCAAATTGTCTGTGGCATTTGAAAGAGTTCCAGGAGGCAGTGAGAACCAGCATCACTTTTCCCCGCTGGCACCTTTGCTGTGGCAGCAAAAGCTGGACGTTTGTCTTTTTACCACCGGAGTGCGCCGAAAGTGAAAAAAGGCGCTTTTGAGGATAGAGTCCGCAGGAAAGCAGAGAGGGCCAAATTGTCTGTGGCATTTGAAAGGGTTCCAGGAGGCAGTGAGAACCAGCATTACTTTTCCCCGCTGGCACCTTTGCTGTGGCAGCAAAAGCTGGACGTTTGTCTTTTTTGCTCCGGAGGTTGCCGAAAGCGAAAACAGGTGTTTTTGAGGATGGAGTCCGCAGGAAAGCAGAGAGGGCCAAATTGTCTGGGGCATTTGAAGAGGTTCCAGGAGGCAGTGAGAACCAGCATTACTTTTCCCCGCTGGCACCTTTGCTGTGGCAGCAAAAGCTGGACGTTTGTCTTTTTTGCTCCGGAGGCTGCCGAAAGCGAAAACAGGTGCTTTTGAGGATGGAGTCCGCAGGAAAGCAGAGAGGGCCAAATTGTCTGTGGCATTTGAAAGGGTTCCAGGAGGCAGTGAGAACCAGCATTACTTTTCCCCGCTGGCACCTTTGCTGTGGCAGCAAAAGCTGGACGTTTGTCTTTTTTGCTCCGGAGGCTGCCGAAAGCGAAAACAGGTGCTTTTGAGGATGGAGTCCGCAGGAAAGCAGAGAGGGCCAAATTGTCTGTGGCATTTGAAAGGGTTCCAGGAGGCAGTGAGAACCAGCATTACTTTTCCCCGCTGGCACCTTTGCTGTGGCAGCAAAAGCTGGACGTTTGTCTTTTTTGCTCCGGAGGTTGCCGAAAGCGAAAACAGGTGCTTTTGAGGATGGAGTCCGCAGGAAAGCAGAGAGGGCCAAATTGTCTGTGGCATTTGAAAGAGTTCCAGGAGGCAGTGAGAACCAGCATCACTTTTCCCCGCTGGCACCTTTGCTGTGGCAGCAAAAGCTGGACGTTTGTATTTTTACCACCGGAGTGCGCCGAAAGTGAAAAAAGGCGCTTTTGAGGATAGAGTCCGCAGGAAAGCAGAGAGGGCTTAATTGTCTGGGGCATTTGAAAGGGTTCCAGGAGGCAGTGAGAACCAGCATTACTTTTCCCCGCTGGCACCTTTGCTGTGGCAGCAAAAGCTGGACGTTTGTCTTTTTTGCTCCGGAGGCTGCCGAAAGCGAAAACAGGTGCTTTTGAGGATGGAGTCCGCAGGAAAGCAGAGAGGGCCAAATTGTCTGGGGCATTTGAAAGGGTTCCAGGAGGCAGTGAGAACCAGCATTACTTTTCCCCGCTGGCACCTTTGCTGTGGCAGCAAAAGCTGGACGTTTGTCTTTTTGCTCCGGAGGTTGCCAAAAGCGAAAACAGGTGCTTTTGAGGATGGAGTCCGCAGGAAAGCAGAGAGGGCCAAATTGTCTGGGGCATTTGAAAGAGTTCCAGGAGGCAGTGAGAACCAGCATTACTTTTCCCCGTTGGCACCTTTGCTGTGGCAGCAAAAGCTGGACGTTTGTCTTTTTTGCTCCGGAGGGCGCCGAAAGCAAAAATAGGTGCTTTTGAGGATGGAGTCCGCAGGAAAGCAGAGAGGGCCAAATTGTCTGTGGCATTTGAAAGGGTTCCAGGAGGCAGTGAGAACCAGCATTACTTTTCCCCGCTGGCACCTTTGCTGTGGCAGCAAAAGCTGGACGTTTGTCTTTTTTGCTCCGGAGGTTGCCGAAAGCGAAAACAGGTGTTTTTGAGGATGGAGTCCGCAGGAAAGCAGAGAGGGCCAAATTGTCTGGGGCATTTGAAGAGGTTCCAGGAGGCAGTGAGAACCAGCATTACTTTTCCCCGCTGGCACCTTTGCTGTGGCAGCAAAAGCTGGACGTTTGTCTTTTTTGCTCCGGAGGCTGCCGAAAGCGAAAACAGGTGCTTTTGAGGATGGAGTCCGCAGGAAAGCAGAGAGGGCCAAATTGTCTGTGGCATTTGAAAGGGTTCCAGGAGGCAGTGAGAACCAGCATTACTTTTCCCCGCTGGCACCTTTGCTGTGGCAGCAAAAGCTGGACGTTTGTCTTTTTTGCTCCGGAGGCTGCCGAAAGCGAAAACAGGTGCTTTTGAGGATGGAGTCCGCAGGAAAGCAGAGAGGGCCAAATTGTCTGGGGCATTTGAAAGGGTTCCAGGAGGCAGTGAGAACCAGCATTACTTTTCCCCGCTGGCACCTTTGCTGTGGCAGCAAAAGCTGGACGTTTGTCTTTTTTGCTCCGGAGGTTGCCGAAAGCGAAAACAGGTGCTTTTGAGGATGGAGTCCGCAGGAAAGCAGAGAGGGCCAAATTGTCTGGGGCATTTGAAAGGGTTCCAGGAGGCAGTGAGAACCAGCATTACTTTTCCCCGTTGGCACCTTTGTTGTGGCAGCAAAAGCTGGACGTTTGTCTTTTTACCACCGGAGGTTGCCGAAAGTGAAAAAAGGCGCTTTTGAGGATAGAGTCCGCAGGAAAGCAGAGAGGGCTTAATTGTCTGGGGCATTTGAAAGGGTTCCAGGAGGCAGTGAGAACCAGCATTACTTTTCCCCGCTGGCACCTTTGCTGTGGCAGCAAAAGCTGGACGTTTGTCTTTTTTGCTCCGGAGGCTGCCGAAAGCGAAAACAGGTGCTTTTGAGGATGGAGTCCGCAGGAAAGCAGAGACGGCCAAATTGTCTGGGGCATTTGAAAGGGTTCCAGGAGGCAGTGAGAACCAGCATTACTTTTCCCCGCTGGCACGTTTGCTGTGGCAGCAAAAGCTGGACGTTTGTCTTTTTGCTCCGGAGGTTGCCAAAAGCGAAAACAGGTGCTTTTGAGGATGGAGTCCGCAGGAAAGCAGAGAGGGCCAAATTGTCTGGGGCATTTGAAGAGGTTCCAGGAGGCAGTGAGAACCAGCATTACTTTTCCCCGCTGGCACCTTTGCTGTGGCAGCAAAAGCTGGACGTTTGTCTTTTTTGCTCCGGAGGCTGCCGAAAGCGAAAACAGGTGCTTTTGAGGATGGAGTCCGCAGGACAGCAGAGAGGGCCAAATTGTCAGGGGCATTTGAAAGAGTTCCAGGAGGCAGTGAGAACCAGCATTACTTTTCCCCTCTGGCACCTTTGCTGTGGCAGCAAAAGCTGGACGTTTGTCTTTTTTGCTCCGGAGGCTGCCGAAAGCAAAAATAGGTGCTTTTGAGGATGGAGTCCGCAGGAAAGCAGAGAGGGCCAAATTGTCTGTGGCATTTGAAGAGGTTCCAGGAGGCAGTGAGAACCAGCATTACTTTTCCCCGCTGGCACCTTTGCTGTGGCAGCAAAAGCTGGACGTTTGTCTTTTTTGCTCCGGAGGCTGCCGAAAGCGAAAACAGCTGCTTTTGAGGATGGAGTCCGCAGGAAAGCAGAGAGGGCCAAATTGTCTGTGGCATTTGAAAGGGTTCCAGGAGGCAGTGAGAACCAGCATTACTTTTCCCCGCTGGCACCTTTGCTGTGGCAGCAAAAGCTGGACGTTTGTCTTTTTTGCTCCGGAGGCTGCCGAAAGCGAAAACAGGTGCCTTTGAGGATGGAGTCCGCAGGAAAGCAGAGAGGGCCAAATTGTCTGTGGCATTTGAAAGGGTTCCAGGAGGCAGTGAGAACCAGCATTACTTTTCCCCGCTGGCACCTTTGCTGTGGCAGCAAAAGCTGGACGTTTGTCTTTTTTGCTCCGGAGGCTGCCGAAAGCGAAAACAGGTGCTTTTGAGGATGGAGTCCGCAGGAAAGCAGAGAGGGCCAAATTGTCAGGGGCATTTGAAAGGGTTCCAGGAGGCAGTGAGAACCAGCATTACTTTTCCCCTCTGGCACCTTTGCTGTGGCAGCAAAAGCTGGACGTTTGTCTTTTTTTGCTCCGGAGGCTGCCGAAAGCGAAAACAGGTGCTTTTGAGGATGGAGTCCGCAGGAAAGCAGAGAGGGCCAAATTGTCTGTGGCATTTGAAAGGGTTCCAGGAGGCAGTGAGAACCAGCATTACTTTTCCCCGCTGGCACCTTTGCTGTGGCAGCAAAAGCTGGACGTTTGTCTTTTTTGCTCCGGAGGTTGCCGAAAGCGAAAACAGGTGCTTTTGAGGATGGAGTCCGCAGGAAAGCAGAGAGGGCCAAATTGTCTGGGGCATTTGAAAGGGTTCAAGGAGGTAGTGAGAACCAGCATTACTTTTCCCCGCTGGCACCTTTGCTGTGGCAGCAAAAGCTGGACGTTTGTCTTTTTTGCTCCGGAGGCTGCCGAAAGCGAAAACAGGTGCTTTTGAGGATGGAGTCCGCAGGAAAGCAGAGAGGGCCAAATTGTCTGGGGCATTTGAAAGGGTTCCAGGAGGCAGTGAGAACCAGCATTACTTTTCCCCGCTGGCACCTTTGCTGTGGCAGCAAAAGCTGGACGTTTGTCTTTTTTGCTCCGGAGGGCACGGAAAGCAAAAATAGGTGCTTTTGAGGATGGAGTCCGCAGGAAAGCAGAGAGGGCCAAATTGTCTGTGGCATTTGAAAGGGTTCCAGGAGGCAGTGAGAACCAGCATTACTTTTCCCCGCTGGCACCTTTGCTGTGGCAGCAAAAGCTGGACGTTTGTCTTTTTTGCTCCGGAGGCTGCCGAAAGCGAAAACAGGTGCTTTTGAGGATGGAGTCCGCAGGAAAGCAGAGAGGGCCAAATTGTCTGGGGCATTTGAAAGGGTTCCAGGAGGCAGTGAGAACCAGCATTACTTTTCCCCGCTGGCACCTTTGCTGTGGCAGCAAAAGCTGGACGTTTGTCTTTTTTGCTCCGGAGGCTGCCGAAAGCGAAAACAGGTGCTTTTGAGGATGGAGTCCGCAGGAAAGCAGAGAGGGCCAAATTGTCTGGGGCATTTGAAAGGGTTCCAGGAGGCAGTGAGAACCAGCATTACTTTTCCCCGCTGGCACCTTTGCTGTGGCAGCAAAAGCTGGACGTTTGTCTTTTTGCTCCGGAGGTTGCCAAAAGCGAAAACAGGTGCTTTTGAGGATGGAGTCCGCAGGAAAGCAGAGAGGGCCAAATTGTCTGGGGCATTTGAAGAGGTTCCAGGAGGCAGTGAGAACCAGCATTACTTTTCCCCGCTGGCACCTTTGCTGTGGCAGCAAAAGCTGGACGTTTGTCTTTTTTGCTCCGGAGGGCACGGAAAGCAAAAATAGGTGCTTTTGAGGATGGAGTCCGCAGGAAAGCAGAGAGGGCCAAATTGTCTGTGGCATTTGAAAGGGTTCCAGGAGGCAGTGAGAACCAGCATTACTTTTCCCCGCTGGCACCTTTGCTGTGGCAGCAAAAGCTGGACGTTTGTCTTTTTTGCTCCGGAGAATGCCGAAAGCGAAAACAGGTGCTTTTGAGGATGGAGTCCGCAGGAAAGCAGAGAGGGCCAAATTGTCTGTGGCATTTGAAAGGGTTCCAGGAGGCAGTGAGAACCAGCATTACTTTTCCCCGCTGGCACCTTTGCTGTGGCAGCAAAAGCTGGACGTTTGTCTTTTTTGCTCCGGAGGCTGCCGAAAGCGAAAACAGGTGCTTTTGAGGATGGAGTCCGCAGGAAAGCAGAGAGGGCCAAATTGTCTGGGGCATTTGAAAGGGTTCCAGGAGGCAGTGAGAACCAGCATTACTTTTCCCCGCTGGCACCTTTGCTGTGGCAGCAAAAGCTGGACGTTTGTCTTTTTGCTCCGGAGGTTGCCAAAAGCGAAAACAGGTGCTTTTGAGGATGGAGTCCGCAGGAAAGCAGAGAGGGCCAAATTGTCTGGGGCATTTGAAGACGTTCCAGGAGGCAGTGAGAACCAGCATTACTTTTCCCCGCTGGCACCTTTGCTGTGGCAGCAAAAGCTGGACGTTTGTCTTTTTTGCTCCGGAGGGCACGGAAAGCAAAAATAGGTGCTTTTGAGGATGGAGTCCGCAGGAAAGCAGAGAGGGCCAAATTGTCTGTGGCATTTGAAAGGGTTCCAGGAGGCAGTGAGAACCAGCATTACTTTTCCCCGCTGGCACCTTTGCTGTGGCAGCAAAAGCTGGACGTTTGTCTTTTTTGCCTCCGGAGGCTGCCGAAAGCGAAAACAGGTGCTTTTGAGGATGGAGTCCGCAGGAAAGCAGAGAGGGCCAAATTGTCTGTGGCATTTGAAAGGGTTCCAGGAGGCAGTGAGAACCAGCATTACTTTTCCCCGCTGGCACCTTTGCTGTGGCAGCAAAAGCTGGACGTTTGTCTTTTTTGCTCCGGAGGCTGCCGAAAGCGAAAACAGGTGCTTTTGAGGATGGAGTCCGCAGGAAAGCAGAGAGGGCCAAATTGTCTGTGGCATTTGAAAGGGTTCCAGGAGGCAGTGAGAACCAGCAATACTTTTCCCTGCTGGCACCTTTGCTGTGGCAGCAAAAGCTGGACGTTTTGTCTTTTTGCTCCGGAGGTTGCCAAAAGCGAAAACAGGTGCTTTTGAGGATGGAGTCCGCAGGAAAGCAGAGAGGGCCAAATTGTCTGGGGCATTTGAAGAGGTTCCAGGAGGCAGTGAGAACCAGCATTACTTTTCCCCGCTGGCACCTTTGCTGTGGCAGCAAAAGCTGGACGTTTGTCTTTTTTGCTCCGGAGAATGCCGAAAGCGAAAACAGGTGCTTTTGAGGATGGAGTCCGCAGGAAAGCAGAGAGGGCCAAATTGTCTGGGGCATTTGAAAGGGTTCCAGGAGGCAGTGAGAACCAGCATTACTTTTCCCCGCTGGCACCTTTGCTGTGGCAGCAAAAGCTGGACGTTTGTCTTTTTTGCTCCGGAGGTTGCCGAAAGCGAAAACAGGTGCTTTTGAGGATGGAGTCCGCAGGAAAGCAGAGAGGGCCAAATTGTCTGGGGCATTTGAAAGGGTTCCAGGAGGCAGTGAGAACCAGCATTACTTTTCCCCGCTGGCACCTTTGCTGTGGCAGCAAAAGCTGGACGTTTGTCTATTTTGCTCCGGAGGCTGCCGAAAGCGAAAACAGGTGCTTTTGAGGATGGAGTCCGCAGGAAAGCAGAGAGGGCCAAATTGTCTGTGGCATTTGAAAGGGTTCCAGGAGGCAGTGAGAACCAGCATTACTTTTCCCCGCTGGCACCTTTGCTGTGGCAGCAAAAGCTGGACGTTTGTCTTTTTTGCTCCGGAGGCTGCCGAAAGCGAAAACAGGTGCTTTTGAGGATGGAGTCCGCAGGAAAGCAGAGAGGGCCAAATTGTCTGTGGCATTTGAAAGAGTTCCAGGAGGCAGTGAGAAACCAGCATTACTTTTCCCCGCTGGCACCTTTGCTGTGGCAGCAAAAGCTGGACGTTTGTCTTTTTTTGCTCCGGAGGCTGCCGAAAGCGAAAACAGGTGCTTTTGAGGATGGAGTCCGCAGGAAAGCAGAGAGGGCCAAAATGTCTGTGGCATTTGAAGAGGTTCCAGGAGGCAGTGATAACCAGCATTACTTTTCCCCGCTGGCACGTTTGCTGTGGCAGCAAAAGCTGGACGTTTGTCTTTTTTGCTCCGGAGGCTGCCGAAAGCGAAAACAGGTGCTTTTGAGGATGGAGTCCGCAGGAAAGCAGAGAGAGCCAAATTGTCTGGGGCATTTGAAGGAGTTCCAGGAGGCAGTGAGAACCAGCATTACTTTTCCCCGCTGGCACCTTTGCTGTGGCAGCAAAATCTGGACGTTTGTCTTTTTTGCTCCGGAGGCTGCCGAAAGCGAAAACAGGTGCTTTTGAGGATGGAGTCCGCAGGAAAGCAGAGAGGGCCAAATTGTCTGTGGCATTTGAAAGGGTTCCAGGAGGCAGTGAGAACCAGCATTACTTTTCCCCGCTGGCACCTTTGCTGTGGCAGCAAAAGCTGGACGTTTGTCTTTTTTGCTCCGGAGGCTGCCGAAAGCGAAAACAGGTGCTTTTGAGGATGGAGTCCGCAGGAAAGCAGAGAGGGCCAAATTGTCTGGGGCATTTGAACAGGTTCCAGGAGGCAGTGAGAACCAGCATTACTTTTCCCCGCTGGCACCTTTGCTGTGGCAGCAAAAGCTGGACGTTTGTCTTTTTTGCTCCGGAGGCTGCCGAAAGCGAAAACAGGTGCTTTTGAGGATGGAGTCCGCAGGAAAGCAGAGAGGGCCAAATTGTCTGGGGCATTTGAAAGGGTTCCAGGAGGCAGTGAGAACCAGCATTACTTTTCCCCGCTGGCACCTTTGCTGTGGCAGCAAAGGCTGGACGTTTGTCTTTTTTGCTCCGGAGGCTGCCGAAAGCGAAAACAGGTGCTTTTGAGGATGGAGTCCGCAGGAAAGCAGAGAGGGCCAAATTGTCTGGGGCATTTGAAAGAGTTCCAGGAGGCAGTGAGAACCAGCATCACTTTTCCCCGCTGGCACCTTTGCTGTGGCAGCAAAAGCTGGACGTTTGTCTTTTTACCACCGGAGTGCGCCGAAAGTGAAAAAAGGCGCTTTTGAGGATAGAGTCCGCAGGAAAGCAGAGAGGGCTTAATTGTCTGGGGCATTTGAAAGGGTTCCAGGAGGCAGTGAGAACCAGCATTACTTTTCCCCGCTGGCACCTTTGCTGTGGCAGCAAAAGCTGGACGTTTGTCTTTTTGCTCCGGAGGTTGCCAAAAGCGAAAACAGGTGCTTTTGAGGATGGAGTCCGCAGGAAAGCAGAGAGGGCCAAATTGTCTGGGGCATTTGAAGAGGTTCCAGGAGGCAGTGAGAACCAGCATTACTTTTCCCCGCTGGCACCTTTGCTGTGGCAGCAAAAGCTGGACGTTTGTCTTTTTTGCTCCGGAGGGCGCCGAAAGCAAAAATAGGTGCTTTTGAGGATGGAGTCCGCAGGAAAGCAGAGAGGGCCAAATTGTCTGGGGCATTTGAAGAGGTTCCAGGAGGCAGTGAGAACCAGCATTACTTTTCCCCGCTGGCACCTTTGCTGTGGCAGCAAAAGCTGGACGTTTGTCTTTTTTGCTCCGGAGGCTGCCGAAAGCGAAAACAGGTGCTTTTGAGGATGGAGTCCGCAGGAAAGCAGAGAGGGCCAAATTGTCTGTGGCATTTGAAAGGGTTCCAGGAGGCAGTGAGAACCAGCATTACTTTTCCCCGCTGGCACCTTTGCTGTGGCAGCAAAAGCTGGACGTTTGTCTTTTTTGCTCCGGAGGCTGCCGAAAGCAAAAACAGGTGCTTTTGAGGATGGAGTCCGCAGGAAAGCAGAGAGGGCTTAATTGTCTGGGGCATTTGAAAGGGTTCCAGGAGGCAGTGAGAACCAGCATTACTTTTCCCCCGCTGGCACCTTTGCTGTGGCAGCAAAAGCTGGACGTTTGTCTTTTTGCTCCGGAGGTTGCCAAAAGCGAAAACAGGTGCTTTTGAGGATGGAGTCCGCAGGAAAGCAGAGAGGGCCAAATTGTCTGTGGCATTTGAAAGGGTTCCAGGAGGCAGTGAGAACCAGCATTACTTTTCCCCGCTGGCACCTTTGCTGTGGCAGCAAAAGCTGGACGTTTGTCTTTTTTGCTCCGGAGGTTGCCGAAAGCGAAAACAGGTGCTTTTGAGGATGGAGTCCGCAGGAAAGCAGAGAGGGCCAAATTGTCTGGGGCATTTGAAGAGGTTCCAGGAGGCAGTGAGAACCAGCATTACTTTTCCCCGCTGGCACCTTTGCTGTG